>NW_026992863.1:0-28044 GCF_028769735.1 Zonotrichia leucophrys gambelii
AGTGTCACCTTTGGGACACCTGTCTCCCCCAAATTTCACCCCCTGGGGCCGAGGGGTACCAACACTGAACCCTCTTGGCTCTGAGCCATTGCCTCCCCCTGGATGCAGTCTCTGTGTCACAAGCAACTTGGTTCTGTCTATGGCTATAACCAGAAGAGTTCAGCTAAGCCACTCCATCATCTCTTCCCACTTCAGATTTTTCTCTCTTCTGCATCTTTCACTTGCCCAGACCTTCACACTTGCACATTTCCTTCTTCCATTTCATCTCTATCTCTCTTTTAGGAAAGGTTAATGTTCTGCAACGTTTTCATTGTCCAAAAAAGGGTTAAAAACTCGGGCTCCGACCACCCGAAGATTCTCACAACAGGGCCGGACACCTTCTTGCTGCACGCCTCCTTCTCTGCCGCCGGGCTGTGCTGCCAGCACATGATGTCAAATTTCAAGGTGGCACAAGCTCGCACTCTCTCTTTCTGTTGGGGGGGGCGGCCTGCCCGATGCTTCCTGGTGCTTCTCCCATCCTTCCATGCCGGGGCCTCTTCACCTCCCATCTCTGTCCAAAGCCCAGCCTATCTCACTCGGCCATATGGCTGCCCCTCTCCCACCCAACAGCAGCAGCTGGACAGAGGAGAAATCCGAACTCTTTCCCCGATGAAAACCAAGAGAACTTCCCATGGGAGTTTTCTGGTTTTTAACCCCTGTGTTTGCAGAGGTGTAGGCATTGTCCCCAGTGGCCACACCAGTTGCCAGTATTAAAATCTGAACACCTATTGGTGACCACAGCATATATCTGAAAGCCTACTTCCTCTCAAACCACTACGCACAGCCAGCTCTGTGATGTCACAAGCCCCTCAGTGATGTCACCAAATCCTCTCTGTGATGTCATACTGCCACTCTGTAATGTCACAGCACACACTTTGACCTCACAGCCAGCTCTATGATGTCACACAGCCTGCACTGACCTGTCAGAGAATCCCCTCTATGATGGTGTAGCTGCTCAATGACCTCACACAACAAACTCTGTGATGTCATAGTCCAATCTGTGACCTCACACAACCCACTCTGTGCTGTCACACAGAGCAGCTGTGATGTCAGGTCCTTACTGACATCACAGCTGCTCTGTGCCTCTATGACACAGCCACAGAGGAGCTGCTGTGACACAGCCCCCTCTGGGACATGCCACAGTCCCTGCCAGTGCTGAGCCCCTGTGAGCTCTGTCTGTGCCCTGCTGGTGTCCCTGAGGGGCCCTGGCAGTGCCCCAGCCCTGCTGGGCTGTGCACAGGAGCTGCTCCTTGGCAGAGCTGTCTCTCTGCAGCGCTGCCCTTGCCAGGAGCTGCCTCTGGGCCAGGAGCCCGGCCCAGCTCAGCAGCACAGACACAGCACAGGGACTTTAATGAGCCTCTGGGGCTTTGGTGCTCTTTGCATCATACTCAGTCCCTCACCTCTGAGTGTGCTCAAAGAACTTCTCAGGGACTCAAAAAGAGGGGGAAACACTGAAGTTTCTCATACTTTAAATAGATCCCTCTGAGGGACAGGACCGAAAAATGTCCCCAGGTTCCAGGTAGAGCAGAACACTGGTGGCAGTGATGACAGGTGGGGACAAGGAAGGGAAAGGGGTCTCTGGTGCTGAGCAAACCTGCGCCTCTGTCCCTGCAGGCTGTCAGCATCCTCTGGCTGCCCCACCTGCCTGGGCCCTTCCTTTGCTGACAGCTCTGCCTCCTGCCTGCCTCTGCCTGCCCACACAAAGCCTTGGGCTGCTCCAGGCTCCTGCTGGGGGATGTGCTGCACCACAGCCCTGCCCTGGCAGGGAAATTCCTTTCTCCTGGTGCCAGTCTGGGCCTCCCCAGCTGCCCTTGGTGCTATTATGTCTTCTTCAGGCTCATTCCCACTATGAAGAAAAAGCCCCAGACTCTCTGAAACCACCCTTCCATCCCTCCCAGGCTATTCCCGTTTAGTCCTCATTCTCTACCCCACTGACCCCAGAGCTATCAGCCTCTCCCTGGTGCTTATCTGATGAGGCCTCCAAACCCCATCTTGGGAGATTTTTGGGTCCTCTCCAAGACCTGGGAAAATGGAAAAATAGTGATTAAAGGATTTTTCTCCTAAATGTTTCCTTGACAGAACAAGGGTCAATATCTTTAAAATGAATGAGGGTGGATTTACATTTGGTAGAAGGAGGAAATCTTTTATAGTTATGAGAAAGGCACAAAGCTGCAAGAGAATTTCCAGAGAAAGGGATGCCCCATCACAGGAACTGTCCAAGATCAGGACAATTTGTGCAGCCTGACCCAGTGAAACCCTCTCATCTTCAGGGACAGAATTCCTGTAGTGTGGGTTCTCTCATGTGATGGATGCCCTCACAATGCTTCTGGCCAGAATGTCTGCTGAGGGCAGCCAGACTGCTGCAGGGGCAGTGACCTCACAGCCATCACCATGGCAGCCCTGTCCCCTGGGCCTGGCTCTACCCTTTCCTCTGCCCCTGCCTTGGCTCTGCTGGCATGAAGAGTTTTGTCATTAATATCTTGTCCCCAAGGTGCTGGGGCCAATGGCTTCCCAGTCAGGCTCCTGGAGCAGAAGTGGCTTTTCAGAGCCCAGTCAGGAATGAGCCCTGGGGCAGCAGCTCTGCAGTGGTGGCAACAGGCCGGGCTGCCAAGGGAGGCTTCTGGCCATGCCCTGCAAGCAGCTGCTGCTGCCAAGGTGCCTTTGGTGCCTCAGTCTCTCCCTGGCACAGTTCCCAGCACGGCACTCTGCCCTTGTGCCCGAGCCCTTCCCTGTGCTGGGGCTGGCCTGGGGCTTTTCCTGCACCGGGACCTGCCCTGCTCATGGCACAGGAAAGGCAGTTCCTGCTGGAGCAGGAGGCTCTGCCTGCAGTGGGCTCCAACAACCCCAGCAAGGCCCTGTTGACTTCAAAACTGCTGCCTAGAGCACTATACTCTAATAATTGTTATAGCTCCTGAACAGTGGAGTAAATAATTTTGCTGGTGATCTTTCCATCTGATCATGATCAGAATAAGCCAGAGACATATTTATATAAATTAATCTGGTATTCTATCATTAATCCTGCGGGACAAATTGTGTTGAAGTTGAATTCCACCTGTTCAATCTTTTACACCTTTGTCAAAGTCTGACCTGGGATTGGATCCAGCCACTCCCAGTCTCCTCTCTTAGAAGGAATTTTAGAAGTTATGGGCCCTGCAGGGGTTTGAGGAACCATGGTGGCTACGGGGTGTCATTTCTTCACCTCATGACTCATCAGAAATTTCTCCAATAAAGAAATAAAGCTTTTGCCTGAAGCTCCCTCTGTGCCCATGACAGGAACCCCTGTGAGTGTCTGGGACATCCCAGCTCTTTGGCAGCCTGGGGACGCCTGGGATGTCACCATGGAGCCCCCGTCAGTGCCTGTGACAGATTGATGCCTTTGCAGCCCAAGGTCCCCTGGGATGTCACCATGGAATGGCTGTGACTGCCTCTGACCACAGGGCTCTTTACCATCCCCAGAAAGCCCTGGGAGGTGTCCATGGAGCCCCTGTCTGTGCCTGTGACATTCCAGCTCTGGAAAAGCCTGGAGAATCTTGGAAAGTCCCTATGGAACCCCTCTGAAGGTCTGTGAAAAATCTGATCCTTAGCAGGCAACCATCACCAGGACCCCTGTTGCTGTGGTCAGTATCCATGGCAACCATTACTAGCCCCCTGTTGCTAAGGTCAGTTTCCATGGCAACCATCACCAGCCCCCTGCTGCTATGGCCAGTTTCCATGGAGACCATCACTAGCCCCTGTTGCTATGCTCAGTCCCTTGGCAGCCCCATGGAGACCCCATGCCAAGGGTGGTTGCCATGGACACCAGCTCAGGTCTGCAGCCAGAGCCCGTTGCCATGGCAACCATTGGCAGTCCCATCCCCATGGTCATGGGATCCCGGAACCACAGAATTGGCTGAGCTGGGAGGGACCCATCAGGATCCTCCAGTCCAACTGCTGGCCCTGCACAGGACACCCCAACAATGCCAGCCTGGGCCTGGCAGTGCTGTCCAAACGCTGCTGGAGCTCAGAGAGCCCTGGAGCTTGGACTCTTCCCTGGGGAGCCTGGGCAGGGCCCCAGCAGCCTCTGGCCAGAAACCTTTTCCTGACATCCAACCTGAGCCTGCCTCGACTCAGCTGCAGCCGTTCCCTCCACTGCTGTTCCTGGGCACCAGAGGGAAGAGGTTCCCATAGTCCCAGCCAGGGACCCGCTTCTAAGGCTGTTGCCATGGCCACCGGGGCTGGGACCAGCTGGGATGCTCGGTTTCCACGGGCCGGGCTTCAGGAATGGGATTCCCCAATTTCCTGCTCCCGCTAAAACCATGCTGCCCTCACTGCCCTCCTGCCTCCCATGGAAAGCACAAAAGGCAAAGATCCTGGGCTGGAATAAGAACAATTTATTGGGAACAGCAACTAGATAAGGACCAAACAGAAACAGAAATAATATTGATAACAGAAGGGATAAGAAAAACTGTTTACAGGGAAAACTAATACATCAACAACAGGCTCTTCCTGGCCATGCATTTTCCCTGCCTGGAAAGGACACCCTTCTCCTCAGGGGAGAGATAGCAAGAGTCCCTTTCCTGCCCCTGGCAATGACCTGAGGTAGGAGTAAATGTAATGACACGGCCATGGCCAGACTCTCATGTTCTTCCATCCCACATCATGTCTTTGGCAAGGGCAGGAAAAGGGGCAGGTGTCTTCCCAGGTGGATCACAGGGAAAATGGATCACCAGGGCTCTTCCCAATGTGGGCCCTCCAATGGGGGATGAAGCTGGAGCAGTGCATGAAGCTGTTCCTACGTTTGTGGCATTTGCAGGGCTTCCCTTACTGGTGGCTCCGTTGGTGTCTGGTCAAGTGAGAGCTCTGGGTGAAGCTCTTCCCACACTGGGGACACTCGAAGGGCCTCTCCCCAGTGTGGATGTGCCGGTGGGTGATCAGGGTGGACTTTTGCTTGAAGCCCTTCCCACAGTCAGGGCAGTGGAAGGGCCTCCCCTCTGTGTGAATCTGCTCATGCAGATGAAGATTTGAGCTGCTCTGAAACCTCTTCCCACATGTGGTGCACTGGTAGGGCCTGTCCCCCATGTGGATGCGCTGGTGGATAATTAGGTGGGAGTTGCGCTTGAAGCCCTTCCCACAGTCAGGGCAGCAGAAAGGCCTCTCCCCAGTGTGAATGAGCTGGTGCCTGAGGAGATCAGAGCTTGTCCGAAAGCTCTAATGGCACTTGGGACGCGCGTAGGGCCGCTCCCCGGTGTGGATGCATTTGTGGGTCACAAGGGTGGATCTGTAACTGAAGCCCTTCCCACATTCCCCACATTCGTAGGGCCATTCCCCAGTGTGGATCATCTGGTGGCTGATCAGGGTGCTGCTCTGCCTGAAGCTCTTCCCACACTCCAAGCATTTGTGGGGCTTCTCCCCATCATGAAGCTGCTCATGGGCCACCAGCTCGGAACTCTGGCTGAAGGCCTGTCCACTGTCCTGGCTCAGGGTGGCTCTTTCTTCTTCAGAGCACCCTGGATTGGGTTTGGAGCCCCTCCTCATGTGGGATGTCTGAGGTTTTTCTTCCCTGTTGGATTCGTGTGCACTAGAATCACTCAAAAGGGCCTCTTTCACAAGGTTCTGCCATGTAGATTTTTCCTCCCTGGTCTCCATCCTCAGCTCCTTCCCTGGGGAAGGAAGAACAAGGAAGGGATGGCATTTGCCTCCATGCCACAGGGAAGGGGAAGGAGATCCCACCAGTGCATCCCCCGTAGGACGGCATTGGCACCGGGGTTGTCGTGCAGCTGGAGGCCGTGCTGGGCTGGGAGATGGAGCAGGAGAGAAGGGGAAAGGGGCACTGACTTCCTCCTCACCTGCCTGGGTATCCCAGGGATCCTTCCTCTTCCTCGCAGCCTCCTCCTCCATTCAGTCAAGATCTGGGAATGGGAAATCCTGTTCTGGGAAGAAAACAAAGGGTGCGCACATTGTCTTTTGTACTGGTTTGAAGGCAAACCTGGAGGAGAGTCTACGTCAGAATACAATTTAATAAGAAAGTGAAGACCAAGGCAATGATACAGAAACACTGCCTTAAACTGACAGAGTCAGGATATAACCTGACACCCTGTTGGTCAGGGTGGTGGCTGCAGTCCCATTAAATGGTGGCTGCAGTCCTGTTGGAGTGATGAACGTGATTCTGTCAGAGCAGTGATCCTACAGAAAGGTCTGGTCTTCCTCTGAAGGTCCAGTGAGGGTTATGGAGCTCTTGTCCTCTGGGAATCCAGTAGGCAAGCTGCTCCTGGTGTAGCAAGGCTCAGTTGATATCCAGGTAGGAATGCTTGGATCCTCCCCCTGCGCGGAGCATCCCACAATGGGATGATGGAATTTTATCAGTCCTGCAGTGACACTCAATGGCCCATTCACAGAAGATATCTCCCCTGGAGGGCGTTATCAGGGGTGAGTCATGGAAGAGATAAAGAACACTGACCCACCTGTTTCTAACAGTTTATGGAGATGGTGATTAAAAGCATGCATTTGGTTACATCTTGCATTGCAACCTGAAACAGTGGGATAATCCCTGCTCGTGGGGTGAACACCACCCCCCTTACCCAAACTGGCTCAGCTGTAAAACCCCCACAAACAGGGGACAATGTCACACTTGCCCTGCTGCAGGTGAGGTCTCTGTCCCTTGTCACTCATCTTTTCTCTTTCTTTCCATCTCTCTACCTCACATTTACTGTTCAATAAAATCCATTTTGGATTTGGTGTCGTTAGCACCTTAATTGGGGCAGAGGAATCTCTCTAACAATTTGCATTACCAGACTGTGACATTATTTTTGCACATTGTGTTTAGGCGCCGTTCTCTGACCCCAAGTGCCTTTGACAACATCATGGCTCCCTCCACTGACGAGGTTGTGGTTCTCTCTGGAAGAACTCTTGGAAACTTGGACACAGTCCCTCCTTCCTCCTGGGGAGCTTATGGAGCTTATAAAAGTTTTATTTCTTTATGGGAGAAATGATGAGGAAAATGGCTTTTATGAGTGGCCAGTGTAAAGAAAATAATTTGCTGTCTTTCCTTATAAAGTTTTTAAAATCACTGGAGGAAAGAGAACAAACGTTACCAGCGAGACTGACAAGGTTCATTCACCCCACGGTGAGGAATGCAAGGCGGCTAAAAGTCCCAGAAGAAGCCCAGCTCAAGTAGATAAATTTCCGAATAAGTCCTGAATTCCCAGGCTTGGGGGCTTTACCAAATGTGACAATCATTTTTCTCTTTTTCCCTGTCACCTTTGTTACTGCTACACAGAGCTTTCCCTTCCTTTTAATAATCTGTATTGGACCAAATTTCCACTTTCCTTTTTTCGAAACCTGCCAGCAGCTGAGCTGGAGCTGTGCAGGAAGCAATGAATATTGGAATTGCCACATCACTTCTTGGAATGTCGGTTTATTCATATTTGGGATTTGTTTGTGTTTTCATCCCAAGTTAACTTTTGCGAAGAGCATATATTTTTCAAAGTGCTTTGTGCACAGTCATGTGGAGAGCTTTATTAATAGTTGGTTAGCTGAGAAAGGCCATACTGACATAATGCCGCTGGTTAAGCTGAGAGAGGGAAGTCAGCAGTCAGCAAGCTGAAAGGAGATGTCAGCAATTAGCAATCAGTGACCTTGCTGCAACATGAGGATAGGGAGTAGAGATTATTCCTGAATATATCCTGAGAATATGTAGAAAGTATCAAAAGTAGAACCATAGGAATGCAGAAGTAGGTGTAGTTGCTGATATGTAACTAACCAATCCTGAGCTCAACTTTTGCAATATGTATGAAGCTCATTATGAACTGTATTTAACCCGCCGTACTGATCAATAAAATTGGGCCTGTGATGATCAACTGATGTCCTGGTCTCCTTCCGTCGACAAATGGTGGAGAATGCGGGCAACGCTGAACCTCTGTCCTTTTTTCTCGGATTAAAAGGAAAAAGGGAACTCACCACGGTCGAGGAAGTTGGGTGAGGGTCCCTGCAGCCGGGACGGTGCCGGATTTTAAAAGCACCCTTGAGGATCACAACGGTGACTCAAGCCATCTACGTGCCGCAGGAGCCTGGAGAGCTGCAACAGCGCGCGCTGATTAATAGGTATGGATAGGCAAGCGGCATACGACCTCTTCGCCGCATATTTAGAAAGGCGAGGAATAAAAGGGATAGATTTAAAAAAGGAGTTACCAGGGTTATTAGCTTACAGCCATGCTAAAGGTATATCTAGTAACCCGCACGCAGTTCATGAGCTATCAGAGTGGAGAAAGTTAGGGGAAATAGTGTTGGATACAGTGTTAGACGATGATAAGTCAGCGAAGAAATTCGGGAAGTTATGGCGGGTGGTGTATAATACGTTACTTCAGCAGGTCTCTGAGAGAAAGGCAGCAGAAAGGGCGACAGAAGCTCATAAGAGGAATATAGGATATGGTCGTGAGGATGATCCTTTAGCACCTTCTGTAACTAGGATACTTATGCCTAAGAGTCCCCAGCATAGTGGTGTGGAGGATTTGCCTATAGACGTAGTGGAATCGTCTGCACCCCCCTTGTCAGAGGGGGAAGGCAAGTCGGATGGGGGAGGTAAGAGCAAACCAGCTTTGCCTCCACCGCCGGCTTCAGGCGGGTTGGATGGTGGGGGTGGGAGCAAGCCAGCTTCGCCTCCGCCACCAGCTTTGCCTCCGCCGCTACCCCCGAGCAGGCCGGCTCCGGTTACAGCTCCAGCGGGGGGGCCGCTTCCCCCACGCGAGCCGGCTCCGCTCGAGCCAGCTCCGGTTTCACTGTCAGCTCCGGCGGGGGGGTCGCTTCCCCTGCGCGAGCCAACCTCTGCTTCACCACCTTCCCTGTGCGAAAACTCGGTGTCTGCACCGAAATGCCGGCAGCATAGCACCCCCAAAGAGCCAGCTCCCATCCCAGGGGCACACCGTGATCTATGGGGGGAAATGGCTAATCAAAGGAGGGAAGCTTGGGCTGCTGTGGCAAAAGAAGTAATGCAAATGGGGGATGGCGAGGCAGTGAAAATAGCTTCTAGTCTTGCATGTCCGGTTACATACACACCACAGTATGATGCACAAGGGAACCTTACGCATAATATAGCAGCATATTCTCCCTTAGATTGGAAGTTGTTAACCCAGCTATGTTCCACGGTTAGTCAAGAGTGTTAGCTACTTTAGGAGCAAATTGGACCATTGAGGAAGCGTTAGAGCGAATGGCGTTAATGCCAACAGCTTTGCAGGCATTCATAGCAGAAGCTCTAAAGGAATTAGGATTGGGGTTACAAAAGCAGGCAGAGTCTAATCAGAATCAGGTGTTAGCTGCTCTTGCTCCTCTCCGAAGTGGCTCACTGGCATTCACGCAAGGAGGTTCAAAGCCATTTATCAAGTGTTACCCGTGTGGCAATGAGGGACACACACACCGAACTTGCCGAGCGACTGGCATTTGGTGTCAACACTGCCGATCCAGCTCCCACAACACTACGGCTTGTAGGCGCCGGTCGGGAAACCATCAGCGGAGCGCGCTTCACGGGGCCGCGCCCAGACACAAGTTGCTGCCGTGACATCGGAGACACCAGCTGCCGCAACATTGCTGCCACCTCCTGTCTGCAACCCGCAACAACAGGGAGCTTCGGTTTAGACTTATCAGCAGCAGTAGACGTCACACTAATGACGAATCAGCCTGAGAAGATACCAACTGGAGTAAAGGGTCCTCTTATATTAAATGGACAAACATGTGGAGCATTATTATTAGGACGCTCTTCTACTACTATGTTGGGATTATTTGTTTTGCCTGGAGTTATTGATGCAGACTTTACAGGGGAAATACAAATCATGGCTTACACCCTTTACCCTCCAATTAAAATAATAAAAGGACAACGCATTGCACAATTGGTACCACTATCACAAATGACATCGGGAATACAACCATTTACTGGGCAAACACGGGATGAAAAAGGTTTTGGCTCTACTGATGTTACACTTTTAACTGTGGATTTACAAAATAGACCAAAGCAAAAAGTTAAAATTACTTATGGGCATCAAAGCATAACCCTTTATGGATTATTGGATACAGGAGCAGATACCAGCATTATTTCTCCAGAAGCATGGCCACAACATTGGCCTCTATTCCCATCAGCAAACATGCTCACAGGAGTAGGAGGATTTACATTGGCAAGCAGGTCACCTTCTTTGTCTGTGTGCATTGAGGATCAACAAATATCTGCTGTGTTTTCAATTGTGCAACTGCCTCCTACAGTCTCCTGTTTAATTGGAAGGGACATTTTAACACAATTGGGAGTGGTGTTAACTAATCAGCACCCTTTGGGGTAATTGCCATTGCTTGGACTTTCCCCATTCCACTTACCTGGAAGACAGATACACCGGTGATGGTTAAGCAATGGCCACTAAAAGGGGAAAGCCTTATGCATGCTCATGAATTGGTAGAGGAACAATATTCAAAGGGACATTTACAACTTTCCACGAGCCCTTGGAATACACCTATTTTTGTGATCAAAAAGAAATCAGGGAAATATCGTTTAATACATGATTTGCGGGCTGTAAATGACCAAATGGAACCTATGGGGGCCTTAGAGCCTGGTCTTCCAAATCCAGCTATGATTCCAGAACACTGGCCACTCTTAATTATTGACCTAAAGGATTGTTTCTTCACCATTGCCCTGCATCCTAATGATGCGAAGAGATTTGCCTTTACCAGCAATAAATCGTGGAGAACCAGATAAAAGATTTGAATGGATATCTCTTCCACAGGGCATGCGGAATTCCCCCACTTTATGTCAGCTTTATGTTGATGCAGCATTACAGCCATTACGTCGCAGATGGCCAGCTACTATAATATATCATTATATGGACGATATCTTGTTTGCACAGCAACAACCATTTTCCTCTATGCAGATTGACATTATTAGAAATACTCTTGCTGCATATTCACTTGTTATTGCTTCAGAAAAAATTCAAATTACAAAGCCCTGGAAATATTTGGGATGGACTTTGATGGATCAAATAGTGATACCTCAAAAATTGGAATTATAACTGGACATTAAAACTCTACATGATGCACAGAAGTTGCTGGGGGACTTACAGTGGCTAAAACCTATTGTGGGAATACCGAATCATTTGTTAGAAGCCCTACGGCCTTTGTTAAAAGGTGTTGACCCTACTACTCCTGTATGCCTGACAAAGGAGCATCGTCTTGCCTTGCAGCAAATCAGTAACTGTGTACAACAGGGGTACGTGTCTCGTCGACAACTCGACCACCCTATTGACCTTACTATCTGGAATAGCCCTTGCCACCTGCTTGGTGCTCTCTCTCAACAACAAAAGAAAACGGGGGAGATACGGTGTTGGAATGGTTGTCTCCACCATTACAGCATAAGAAAACAATATGTTCAAAAATTGAACAATTGGCTGCATTAATCAAAAAGGGCCGTCTCAGAATTCTTGAAGTGGACGGTAGAGAACCTGCTACCATTAGACTGCCTATGGAAAAAGAAACCTTGGACTGGTACCTGATTAATTCAAAGGATTTACAGGAAGCATTATTGACATCATCTGCAAAAGTAGATACCAGCAAATTAGTGCCTAGAGTTTTGCAATGGATGACAGAATGGAACTGGATTACTCGACCCTTGAGAGAAGAACGCCCTATAGAAGGAGCCATTACAGCCTTTACCGATGCAGGAAAGAAATCAAGGCGTGCTGCTGTCACTTGGCAAGAAAAAGGACAATGGAAACATCAAATCATCACAGCAGACCCTGCGGATAGTTTACAAACTTTGGAATTGTTGGCAGTAGTATGGGCAGTATCCAACTTACAGGGACCTTTAAATGTGGTTACAGACTATGTATGTTGCACGAGTAGCTAAACGAATAGAGGAAGCAGCAATTAAGGAAGTGAATAATAAACGATTGTATGAGTTGTTGGTACAATTAAGGAAAGCTCTACGGGAGAGAAATGCAGCGTATTCTGTGATTCATATCAGGAGCCATAAATGGTCTGAAGGTTTAGGAGAAGGAAATGAACGTGCAGATAAATTGGTTACCCTACCCATTGATAACTCTTGTCCTATTGATAAGCATACATTGGCCAGAGAAGCACATAGTAGATATCATCAAAATGCAAAAGGATTAGCAAAGCAATTTGAATTGAGTTTGTCAGAAGCTAAGGCTATTGTTAGAGCAAGTCCAACATGTAGTTATCATAATGGTGGAATAGGTTTAGGCATTGGAGTTAATCCTCGGGGTTTAGAAATAAATGAGAAATGGCAAATGGATGTTACACATCTTGCCAGATTTGGTAAAGTCAAATGTGTGCACGTCACTATAGACACGTATAGTCATTACATATGGGCTACTGCTCAAGCAGGAGAGAAAGCTATACATGTTATCAGACACCTGTTAAGTTGCTTTGCTGTTATGGGAGTTCCAAAAAGTATTAAAACGGATAATGCTCCAGCTTATGTGAGTGCTAGGGTTCAAAAATTTTTGAATCAGTGGTCGGTTAAGCATGTGACAGGTATTCCACACTCCCCTACCGGACAGGCAATAGTGGAAAGAGCAAACGGTACCCTTAAGCAATATATTGAAAAACATCAAGATTTGAGAGATCCACAAGCATGTTTGGCTAAGGTGTTGTATGTAATTAATCATTTATGTATTTTTGGGGAAGATGATACCCCTCCTGCAATTAAACATCATCCAAGGTCAGGTCAGGAAAGTACTAAGGAAACAGAGGTCTGGGTTAGGTATAAGAACCCCAGTACAGGATTATGGGAAAAACCTGCAAAAGTATTATATTGGGGTCGGGGATATCTTTGTGTTTCCTCACCTACAGAGCCTCTGTGGGTACCTGCTAAGTGGACTAAACCTGCTTCTGATGCAGCACTTGGTGGACCACCTCACGGAGGAGGACAAGGAGCGACTGAAGAAGAAACTGCTTTTGGTCCTTCGACCGCTACTGCTACAGCTGAAGATATACTCGAGAGTGGAGCACATAGCACTGTCACACTACTGTTGGACAACCCAGGAGCTGATTGATTTTGTTGAATCATTATCAACTTTTCGTTTAACAAATCCAGCAAAGGAACATTGCTATGCCTGTCACGATCCACATTGTGCTGCTTGGATAGCCCTGCTTTGTGGGGGTTGTGATAGAATTTTTTGGTTAGAACAATCATTATTGTGTGATTTGTGGTGTCACCCTTGTCATTTTGAGCACCGGTGGAGTGAAAATTGGCAACATGAATTAAGGAGACAAACAGGGATAAATGCGTATGAAGCTCTAAGTCTTTATGAGTCTCCTGAACAAAAAATTCTTGCTTATTATCGATGGGAAATACAATGTTTCGTGAGGAGAATTAAGATTCAAAGTAAATCGCGCATAATCTCTGTAAGGTGTAGGAAAATAGTACCTTTAACACAACGCTCAGTTGTAGGACCCTTCACGGGAAATCCTGAAAGTGCACTAGACCACTGCATTGAAGAATTGCAGAAATTAAGTTTGCAAGTGGCAGGACCAGTAACAATAGGAGCAGCAAGTTTGAAGATAGATAAGAAAAAGAAGGCAAAAAAGGGAAAAGCTGATTTGCCTTCAAACTTATCTCACAAAAAATGAGGTTTGCTCTTGTTATATTGCTCAATGCTGTAATAGGTGAAGCAGTAGAAATAACACGTTTTAGTCAGCCAAGAAAAAATTTATGGGTAACACTTGCTAACCAAATTAACCAATCATCACTTTGTCTTAGTCTTGGAGGAGTCACTAACCCATTTCGAACATGCCTGGTGGGACTTCCGGTATGGTCTCCTGGAGAATTTTGCAGTTTGATAAAAAATCAGACCTTATGTATGCCTAGCATGTCAAACATCAAATTGCCAGAGCAACAAGGATATACTGCAGGTCAGAGTGATGGCTATCGTCAATGTTTACTGATCCAATCACTCAACACCTCTTTGCATTCTCCTCCTGAGGAATTGGATCTTTTTGGCAGTACAAACGCCAGTTTGTCTAACACTACAGCTGGTGGATGGTTTAGCTTTAAGTTTTCAAACCGACCAAAAGAAACATGGGCCACCCTGGATTCATCCCTGAATGTGAGTGAAATCTCTCCGCAGCATTACAGTAAATGTAACAGCACAAAGATCACGCCACCAATGAAATTACCCACAGGAATATTTTTGATTTGCGGAGACAGGGCGTGGAATGGTATACCAGCTAGACCACAGGGTGGACCCTGTTATTTGGGAAAACTGTCATTGTTTCATCCTAATGTGTCCTTGCTAATGCAGCTGGATCAAAATTCAAACAGAAAGAGACGTAGCATACATGACTTAGACTGCAGCTCGATAGGAGATCCACAGTTTTGGGGCACATTCACACAGGAGGTTGTTTCAACTATCTTGCCGGGAGGATCTGCCAATAAGGCTATGAATTTAGCAAAGCAATTAGGGTGCTGGGCAAAGGATGAGCTGAACAAGACATCACAAATTCTAGACATGCTAACTGCAGATGTGCAGAGTGTTAACCATGCTGTTTTGCGAAATGGAGCTGCCATAGATTTTTTGCTCTTAGCACAAGGACATGGATGTGAAGAGTTTGAAGGAATGTGTTGCATGAATCTGTCTGATCATTCGGTGTCCATTCACACTAAGATAAAAGAACTGCAACAGGGACTTCACAATCTCAAGGAAGAAGAAGGTTTAGGAATTGACGAATGGCTTAAAAGCTTAGGACTTGGACCATGGCTGAGGAACCTTGTGATCTATGCTATAGGACTGCTGGGTGTAATTTTACTGTTTTTGCTTATTTTGCCTTGTGTTTTTAATTGTATTCAAAACATGGTCAGCCGTGCAATAGCAAAAACCTGGCAAACTAATTTCCTTGCACAAGAAGAAAACGGGGGAAATGTGGAAGGATTTATTAATAGTTGGTTAGCTGAGAAAGGCCATGCTGACATATTGCCGCTGGTTAAGCTAAGAGAGGGAAATCAGCAGTCAGCAAGCTGAAAGGAGATGTCAGCAGTTAGTAACCAGTGGCCTTGCTGCAACATGGGGAAAGGGAGTAGAGATTAGTCCTGAATATCTCCTAAGAATATGTAGAAAGTATCAAAAGTAGGACCATAGGAATGTCAAAGTAGGTGTAGCTGCTGATATGTAACTAACCAATCCTGAGCTCAACTTTTGCAATATGCATGAAGTTAATTACGAACTGTATTTAACCCGCCGTGCTGATCAATAAAATTGGGCCTGTGATGATCAACTGATGTCCTGGTCTCCTTCCTTCGACACACCAGCTGATCCAATGTTGACGTGGGCACAGATTACCGGCAGAAATAGACCCATTCTAAAGTGTGTTTTGTTATGTAAAGGGAGAAACAATGTAATTCAGGACTATTAGATACAGGAGCTGACATCACCATAATTTCCCTCTCTGATTGGCAAAAAGAATAGCCCCTGGTTCCAGCTGCTGGGGTAATTATCAGCCCCCAGGGGAGCCACTACCAGCTTCTGGAGTCACAGTAACATCTGCATGGAAGGTCCTGATGGCACAGTTGCTACAGTAAGATCATTCGTCACCCGGGCACCAATAACAATTTGAGGAAAAGACCTCTTGTCCCAAAAGGGGACAAGGCTAGAGATCCTATCAACACCTCAGGATTTCTAGACGGGGCCACCGAGCAGCGCCACACTTCAGTTAACCTGGAAGACCAATGACCCCATATGGGTGGATCAGTGGCCCCTCCCAGGCAGAAAGTTAAAGGCCCTGCAGTCCCTCGTGCAGGAGCAGCTGTCTGTGGGCCACATTGTACCATCTACTAGCCCCTGCAATGTGCCTGTCATTATCATATGAAAGCCTGGCAAAGACAAGAGGCGGCTGCTGCAGGACCTCAGGAAAATCAACGAGGTCATTGATGACATGGGTCCCCTCCAGTCCAGCCTGTCCTCAGCCTCCATGATACCTCGAGATTGCCGGTGGTGCGGCATGCCGTAGTTGTGGGTAGCAATTTTTGGAGTCCTCCTATTTTTTGGATATCTGCTTTGCCATTTAGTCTGTGATTGATGGAACCTGAGCATAGGAAGAGCATTGCTTTGAAGATTGCGTGGGTTGAGATGTGAAGGAAGGCTAGTTCAGGGAGGTTTAGTCCAATTGTACCTATGATTACACTGTTATTGGCAGATGGTTGATATAGATCTTAATGACTACATTTTGACACCCCCATGCAGCCCAAAGACACCCTCCTGGTTTGCCTTTTCCGTCACTAAATCGACAAGCACCTTTACAGAGGTACCAGTGGACTGTATTGCCTCAAATAATGAAGAGTAGCCCAAATATTTGTCAATGGCTTGAAGTCCAAATTCGCTCGCCCTAATGCTAATCGTTTTTTGTTATATGGACCACTAAATGAACATCCTAATGCAATCATTTTTCATTACATGGATGACACAGTCGTTTGTGCAGGAGCTCAAATCATTTTGGATGTTGCAGTACAAGATGTCATCACTGCGGTAAAGGAGAAAGGTTTTAACATTGTAGCAGATAAAGTTCAAAGGACAGCCCCTTGGAAGTGTCTCGGCCTAAAAACTGCAGAGAGAACCATCACACCACAAACACTGCAAATCAAGGACAACCCAAAGACTCTGCAAGAACTGTACCAGCTCTGTGGAACCATCAGTTGGGTACATTCACTGCTGGGAATCACCACAGAAGATCTCGTACCACTGTTCCTGCTCCTTAAAGGCAGTGAAGGGCTTGATTCCCGCCATCACTGACACCGGAGGCAGAAGCAACTGTACAAAAGGTATCCTGGGTGATTCAAACTAAACAGGCACACAGATACGACCTTGATTTTCCTTTCTCCCTGGCAATCCTTGGTGTAAGTCCAAAATTCCATGCATTATTCTTTCAGATTCTTTCTATCTCAGATACCCTGATAATAATGGATTGTGTTCTCAGATGACACCAACCTACTAAAATGATAACAACCCAACAGAAAGTTATTCCACAACTTATCAGGAAAGCTAGAAAGTGTCTGTGCTCCCTTGCAGGAACAGACCTTGTGAATATGTATTTGTCACTCAAGAGCACCTCAATTGACTACTTCAAACATCTGAAACACAGCAATATGCCTTAGATAGATTTTGGAAAGGCAAGGATCAGCCACCAATTCTACCATCCAAACATTCCTGTGCTGCTCAGGATTTTCAAAATTACCTGAGAACCGGCAAGATCCCTTGTAGCCACCTTCCCCAATTGTCAGGAACATGGCCTTGCTTCAGGCAGAGCTGGAGGCAATCCAAGAGGACTAGAGAGTCTCCACATCTGGCAATCAGACATCACACACTAAGCTCCTTTGGACAGACTAAAATACACCCACGTCTCAATCGACGCCTTTACCAGTGTGTTTTTTGGCTCTGCCCATGCTGGAGAAAAATCAGAAGATGCTATAAAACATTACTTTTTCGTTTTTTCCACCTTAGCAATTCCACAGGAAATTAAAACTGATAATGCACTTGCTTATACCTTGCACTGATTCCAACAAGTTTCTGACCACTGCGGTATAAAACATGTCACAGGCATACCACACTCTGCCACAGGACAGTCCATAGCTGAGAGGGCCAACTGATCAATCAAAAGGATCCTTGATCAACTGAGAGGGGTAATCCAGATATTAACTTCCATTGAGAGACTGGCCAAGGCCTTTTACGTACTCAACTTTTTGAACAACCCATTTATGGAGCCAACTCTTTCAGTCATCAGGCATTTTACTAATTCAACTGCCGCACAATTAAAAGACCAGCCACCTGTGTTGCTCAAAGAACCTGAATCTAAACAATTTATGGGCACCTACCCATTAATTACTTGGGAAAGAGAAGATGTCCTTGTCTCTACGGAAACACTCCTAAGATGTATCCCAGCAAAATACATAAAAACTCTTTCTGGGAACGGTGAGGCAAACACCTGAGCTACCATCAGAAGAACAGAATGGAAACCTAAGAGAGACAGCAGCAGCCTGGGAAAGAAGATGGACAGAAGAAGATCTTCTAAGAAGCGTTGACCACACACACCAAGACCAAGATGGCTCAGACATCATTAACCAGGATATACGAATTAACATTTGTAAAAGCTATATTTTAGCATTGATATAAGATTCTTCTAATAAGCTGTGTTCACACCCTTGCCTTACAGAAGAGAAAGTTTAGTGGGACCTGAACTTATGTTTCATCTTCTACTCGCTTTATCTGTTTACTTTTAGGACACTCAAGCCTCCAGGTAATAAATTAGATAAAGTCAGAGGATTCTGCCATTGGTTGCTGCAGCAGGAATCTGGATGCTCCTCACTGAGCTGCATGCCTTCAGCTGGGTGCTTCCACAGACAAGCCACAATTTCATGGCCATGGCCATAGCTGTCAGGCACTTGAAGGCATGTGTTTTTTCAACCTGCTGTTACATAGGGAGTCAGTATATCAGGGCATCCAGCTGCTAAAAATCAAGGAAACAAGATCCAGATGGAAGGCAACTACAACTGGTTCACTGGACTTTTCAAACACTGGGGGATAAAAGGCTGACTATCATATTTAGTTAGGACTGTTTTGTGGACTTTGTTTATTGTATTCATTGTGTTGGTTATTTTATCCATTATGTTAAATGCCTACAAAACTCTGTGGCTGAAGCCTTCTTTATAGACAACAAAAAGGGGAAGTTCTGGGGGCCGAGGGGCCGACCATTGGAGCTGTAATACCTCTGGGCAAAGTAACCAAGGTAAAAGAGAGACATCGCTCTGAATGCAATGGCCTTGCCCATGGGCATTTGCAGGCTCATGGTGATGCAGCCCGTTTTGTTGGTATCACCCAGTTCAACTGCTGTATTTTTCTTATATGTACTCACTCGAGAATGTTCTCCCCTCTCTTATACCATTTTGGACCTGGCTTACTGCAATGCTACCCCAATTTCCCCCCGCCCCCCCCACATTTTCTCGCTGTGTGCACAGCCCCATTTTGTCTCCCTTCCTGGACCCTCTTCAGTGTAATCCACTGAAGTGTTTGCAGTTCCACACAAAGATCCCTCTCTCACCTCGTTCACCAGCAGTTTAAGCAAGCATGCTCCCAGCTTTGGGAGTGCAGGTCGCTCAAAGAGGCTGGCTGTGGACAGGCTGAAACACAGGAACTGAGTGCACAAGGGAACCTGGCCTCTAATAAAAGCCATGAATCCCACAGCACACCCAATGCAAAGCCTTCCATGTCTCTTCTTTATCCTTCTTCTCTCAGTCCTCATGCCTCTTTCCCACCTTGTCTGACTGGGTACTTGGCTTCTCTCTCTCCTCTCTGCAGGTTCAGCTACACGTGTGACCCTGCAGGAACAGCCTGACCCAGGGAAGTGGGAGAGGACTTATAGTCAGGAACTGTAGTGAGAGGACAAGGAGGAATAGGATCAGACTGTAAGAGGTAGAAGAGATTTGATGATGGGAAGAAGTCCTTTACTCTCAGGGTGCTTGTCCCTGACACAGGGACCAGTGCAGAGAGGCTGTGGATGCCCCATCCCCAGCAACATCCAAGGCCAGGTTGGACAGGGGTCGCAGCAACCTGCTGTGCTGGGAGCTTGCTCAGCTTGGAACCAGATCATCTTCAGGGTCCCTTCCAAGCCAAACCATTCAAGGATTTGATCATTCTGCCATCCCCATCTCCCACTGAGCAGGGGCCCTGAAACTTCAGTGACATCACAGCTCCCAGAGAGTTCCAGGTGGAATGTCCAGGACCTGTAAACGAGCACAGCAGACACTTCACCAGCTGCCAAGGGTCAGTTGCCGCTCGCTCTGTGCTCTGACCCTCAGCTCTGAGGCGCTGCTGCTGCCTGGGCTTTTCCTGCTGCCTGCTCTGGAGCACCAATCCCAGGAGGATGTGCCCTGCTGTGCCCATGGAGGTACAGTGCCATGCCAGGCAGGGGGCACCCGGCTTGGGCAGGCTGCAGCCATGTGGGAATGGATGGTTTGGGACAGGAAGTCCAATGGGAGATTGTGCTGCCCCTTGCAGACTGACAGAGACATTGTGGAGGCGATGGAAGTGGACCAGGGGCTGGATGAGGATGAGGTGATGGAGGTGGACTCCTCCTCTACTTCCATGTCCTCCACTGTTGAGGACATGGAAGTAGAGGAGGAGAATAACATCGAGGACATGGAAGTAGATGAAGAGGATGATACCGAAGAGATGGAAGTGGATGAGGAGGATGAGGAGGAGCCCATGGTCCTTGGATGAAGATGGAGCCCCACAGGTCAGACAGGCAGATGCTTCCCACGCCCTGCCCACACACACACTGGGTCCCCTGACGCCAGGCTGGGGCTGGGCTGGATGGCCCCGCTCAGGGACACGGTGCCCGCAGGGGGCCTGGATTGTGCTGCCACAAGCACCAGCCCCGGCCTGGCCTGCGCTTGCCTGGGGCCACGCCAGCCCTGCCAGCCCCGGCCCAGACCCTGGGGCCCAGCTCCCAGCTGTGCTGGGCCCAGTGCTGCCAGCTGAGTCCAGCTCTGCTGCTTCCTTTCTTCCAGGACTCATGCACATGATGGCACAGATGCCACACCTTTGTAAATATGCATGAAGTTTAGAAGTTTCCTGTAAATATGTTCAATACAGTGGAAGTTTTTTGTAAATACGTTTTGAAGATTGTTAGCCCATTGGATCCCATGTAGATATGTTCTGAACATTGTTGTTGTTGTTGTTATAATGATTGTTATAATGACACATGTTTTGTAAATCCTAGATTTGCTGGTCTTCGGCAAATAAATACTGTAACATTTTAAAACCTGACTCCTCTCTGCCATTCCTTTGGGCACAGGCAGCCTTTGCACACTTGTGGGCTCCACTTGTTCCACGTTCCAAGGGCTGGAGGTCCCTGGGGCTGCTGGCACGGCCACCCCGAGGCTGGGGGTCCCTGTGCACAGGGGCTCCCACTGACACCACTCCTGGCACTGGGCACTGCTGCTCTTCCTGGCCTGGGGCACAGCGCTGTCCCCAAGAGCTCAGCTCTCTCTCACCAGCTCTCACCCAGGGGGCTCTCACAGCACTGGCCCCTGCAGCCATGCCACCAAAGCAGGCAGCAAACCTTCAGCCACCCTTCCTGCTGCAGCCACAGGGACTCCTGGACCCAGAGCTGCCAGCAGGCCACAGCCTAGCAAAATCCACCTGCACACTCTCAAGGCCACCACAGTCTTGGCAACTGGGCCACCTGCACCTGGGCAGCTGCAGGGTGTGATCTTTAAGCCTTGCAGCCCCCAAAGGCCCTGGGCTCTGCTTCCCAGCCTGCTCTGCACTGCCCTGAGCCCGCATTGTTCCAGAGACAAAAGCCAATCCAGGCCATCCTCACCCTGCCCGCATTCCCGCTGCTGCCAGTGGCCACTGGCCCCTGGGCCCCACTCCGGTGACAGCTGCAGGGACAGGGCAGCCTGTGCTGGGCAGGGGGCACAGGGCTTTGGGCCGTGGGGCTGCTGCTGCTGCTGCTGCTGCTGCTGGTGGGGGCCATGGGCCCAACAGGGCCCCTAGCTCAGCCCCTGCCTGGGCAGCTGCCCCCAAAGCCCCACACTCCCCAAGCATCCCCATCACAGCTGTCAGGGAGGAATCCAATGGGCTTCAGGAAAGAAATTCCCCATAGTGACTAAACCAAGGGATCCGAGGGGAAAGTCAGCACCAGCTGGTGTTTACAGCACCTTGACAAAGGTGGCTGCAGGGCTGGTAAGATCTCCAGGGCCTCTGGCAGTGCCTGCTCTGCACGTGAGCCTGTGGGGCTGCTCCCAGTGGGACACAGCACCGGGCTCAGGCCTGTCCTCAGTCCCTCACAGCTGATCCCAAGGAGCAGGCTCACAAAGCATTTCCAGACCGTTTTGTGTAGATATTTCAATGGACTACATGTCATTCAAGGAAGTCACCTTGCACATTTAGTTTTGGTGTCGTGGCATGAGATGCCATGAAGGTGCCTCTGAATGTGCACTCATGGCACTTCCACTGCCATCCCAAAGGGTCACAAAGGACAGGCTTCTGCTTTCCGCACTGCTGAGTTCCTGACCCAGCAATGAAGTCTCAGGATGACGCAGGGTTGTGGACGCCAGGGGCCTATTACTGGAACTGAAATACCTTACGACAAAAATGGCAAATTAAAGTAAAAGTGAGGCAGCCCTTTAAATGCAATGTTTTATCAGTTTTATCAGGGCTTGCTGAAGGCAGCATCAGCACCCTCCAGTGGCAACAGGGCCGGCTCAGATGGTGAAGCCCAGGGGACATTTTGAAACACTTGCATCCGGAGGAACCAGAGTAGTGAATGGGGGACAGCCGCCTGCAGTGCAGGATGCTTGGGTGATATTTTAGACCTCTGGGTGGACCTCCCTTTACATCAGGGGCAGCTCTGGGTAACAAATTATCCAAAGATGAGAAGGACACACATATTCGATTTAGGGAGGTTCTCCTTTCAATGTGGAAGAGTTTTACTAAAGGAAGTTGGAAGTCGTTTGTTCATTGGCTGTTTACGGAGCTCCCAGACATTTCTGTTTATTCAGTTAGTCTTATAGCATTCTGGGACTGAGTTAAGGAAACTCTCTATTTTTTGAAAACTTGGGGAGTGATAAGAATCGCAACATTGTACCGAATTTTTCATATGATTTATAGAGTTTTCTCAAGGGTTCAAAGTTCAAATATTCAACCCAGAATTTCTGTTCTGCCCCTGGCATTCCTGAACCAACTGATACAAAGATAAGGGTGAGAGAGGGAAACTACTATAAAGCACAGAGAAGCCACTAGCTGTCTGACATCTCCCCTCTTTCTCTACCCCCTATTCAGGTCTATATTGATTGCACAGGCTTGGATTCTACCCTAACCCATTCTCTGTGGAGAGTTTTGTCAAAGAGTGGCTTGAGGAGAGAGGACGCAACCAAATTAATTTGGGAAAGAAGTCCTAACTAGGGCAGAGACAGGCAGAGGCCTTTTTGTGTCTGTAGCAGGATAGAGAATGGAAAAGTACAAAACTGTGGTTAGTTCCAAATCTTGCAGGTGCGAGATAATGTGTCCTTGATCCTTGCAAAATACGATAAAGAAATGGACAGAGGCAGGAGAGATAGAGAATGTAGGCTCAGAGGAATGTGGATGAGTTAATGCTATAGTTTAACCAATAGATTGCTTGGCTTACAGAATATTCATAAGCTTATTATTTGCTGTATAAGTGTTTGATAATTTCTTCAATAAAGTGGGCCATGATGAACCAACTGGTGTCCTGGTCTCCTTCCTCCGACACATGGTGACCTCGAAAGTTGAACCCCCCGTCTCGAAATAAAAGAAAAAGGGAAAAGAGCACGCCACGGTCAAGGAAGTTGGAGCTGGGTCTCGTTCGCAGCTGAGACGGTGCCGGAACTTTGAAGCAGCCTTGGGGTTCACATCGGTGACTCAAGCCATTCACGTGCTGCCGGAGCCTGGAAAGCTGCAAGAGCGCTCACAAAAAAATTTAAAAAAAACGTATGGACAGGCAAGCAGCATACTAACTCTTTGCCGCGTATCTAGAAAGGCGAGGAGTAAAAGGTATAGATTTAAAAAAGGAGCTCCCAGGGTTGCTAGCCTATGGTTATTCTAGAGGCGTGTTTCTCAACCCACACACGGTTCATGAACTCGCTGAATGGAGAAAGGGGTAATACTGTGGGAGGCAGTGTTAGAAGATGATAAAACAGCAAAGAAATTGGGCAAGATATGGTGTGTGGTACATAACTCATTACTGCAACATGTTTCTGAGCGTAAGGCGGCAGAGAGGGCGACAGAAGCTCATAAGAAGAATATAGGGTATGGTCGTGAGGACGATCCTCTCGCGCCTTCGGTAAACAAGGTGTTAATACCATTGGGTTCACAACAGGGTGAAATGCAGGTTCCGGTTACAAGCGCGGGGGGGCCGTCTGCACCTCCTCTGTCGGAGGAGGAGTAGGATGAGCTGGGGGCTAGAGGGGGACGCGAGCTGAGCCTGCCGCCTCCCCGCAGAGAGAGAGAGCTAACCCCTCTGCCCCCCTGCGGAGAGCGCGAGCAGAGCCCGCTGCCTCCCCGCAGTGACTGAGAGCAAAGCCCACTGCCCCCCGGCAGGGAATGCGGACTGAGCGTGCCACCCCCCCGCTGAGAGCGTGAGCCGAGCCTGCCACCTCCCCCACCCGAACGGCCTGCGCAGAGGCGCCAACAGCGCAGAACTCTCGCAGAGCCAGGTCATAACCCAGGGCCACTCAGTGACCCATGGTGGGAGATGGCCAAACAAAGGAGGGAGGCTTGGGCTGCTCTGGCAAGAGAGGCAATGCAAATGGGGGATAATGAGGCAATGGAGGTGGCTGCTGCTCTAGCTTGCCCGGTCACATACAGGCCACAATATGATGCTCAGGGGAACCATACACAGAATCTGGCGGAGTATACCCCGTTAGACTGGAAGTTGTTATCTCAGTTACGGTCCACAGTCAGCCAGTTCGGGGTGAAAAGTGAACCTGTTAGGCAAATGCTGGATTATCTCTTTAATACGCAAATTTTGTGCCCGAATGATTTAAGGGGAATAGTGCAGCTAATATTCACGCAGCATCAGCAATTGTTGTTTCATGCACATTGGCAGGCTTTAGTTAACGAGTCGGTCGCGACACAGAGAGCTCAAGGGGACCCGCTGCATGGGGTGACGGTGGATGAGGTCATGGGCTTAGGGGCATACCTGCGCACGGAGGCACGGTTGATATCAGGACCAGATAAGCTCAGAGAAACCATGGGGTTGGTACGTGCGGCCATAGAAAGGGTTAAAGAGCCAGGAGGGCTGCCGGCGTACATGGGCATAAAACAAGGGAGAGAGGAGTCGTTCAGAAGTTTTATTGACAAAGCAGCTGCGGTTATAGACCAGGCTGGTGTTGCAGAATGCATGAAGGGGGCGCTATTGAAGCAGTGTGCCTTACAGAATAGCAATCCGGCCACGCAAAGGGTGCTAGCCACTCTGGGAGCAAATTGGACCATTGAGGAAGCCTTAGAGTGAATGGCATTACAGCCAGCAGCCTCTCAAGTATTTTTAGTAGATGCAATAAAGGAATTAGGAGTAGGGCTGCAAAAGCAAGCAGAATCCACTCAAAACCAAGTGCTAGCCGCTCTTGCTCCTCTCCGAAACGGTTCAATGGCAGTCATGCAGGGAGGCTCAAGGGCATACCCCAAATGTTACCGATGCGGCGGTGGGGGACACATACGCCGAGAATGCAGAGCGACTGGCTTGTGGTGCCAAAACTGCCTATCCAGCTCCTCAACACTACGGCTTGCCGGCGCCAATCGGGAAATGGTCGTCGGAGCAAGCTGGCCGGCCGCGCCCAGACACAAATTGCTGCCGTGACATCAGCGCCACCTCCAGTCAGCAGCCAGCAACAGCAGGGAGCCTCGGCTTGGACATAGCAGCAGCAGTAGATGTCACATTAATGACGAACCGGCCAGAGTGGATACCAACTGGAGTAAGCGGTCCTCTCACGCTACAAGGACAAAAATGTGGAGCCTTATTGCTCGGACGCTCTTCAACATCTATGCTGGGACTATTTGTATTACCTGGGGACATAGATGGGGACTTTACCGGAAAAATACAAATCATGGCTTACACCCCTTATCCCCCGATAAAGATAACCAAAGGACAACGCATCGCACAATTGATACCATTGCCACAGATGATATCAAGTATTCCATCGCTTACTGGACAGAAGTGTGATGGAAAGGGTTTTGGCTCTACTGATATTACACTCCTGACTGTAGATCTTCAAGAGAGGCCAAAACAAAGAGTTGAAATTACCCATGTGTCATGGTTTGACCCGGAAGAAGTGGGAATTCTGGGAAGCTGTGGTCAAACCAATGAAGGTTTTGGGTTTCATACTGACACCTGGTGTAGCCAGTGGGGTTTGGACACACCTCCGAGAATACACAGGGGTTAAAAGCAGGGCACTGCCCTGGCATTTCCTCTTTGGACTTCGGCGGGCGAGGAGGTCAGATCTCTCTCCCCCGCCCGGCCCGCTGCTGCTGGGCGGGGGAGGGGCCAGCCATGCGGTGAGGCCTGGGGCTTGAGGGGGCTTCGGGGGGGGCTCCAAGGATGGAAGGGTGGGGGAGCCCCAAGAGACATCGGGCAGCCAGCTCCCCTTCCCCCCCCCCCCCCCCAGGAGAGCAGCCAGCTCCCCTTCCCCCCCCCCCCCGGAGAGAGAGAGAGCCGGCGGCACCGAATGTGATGGCAGCCAGCCAGGAGGAGAAGGGGGAGAGAGAGAGAGAGCTCGGCCGGCCGCAGCAGCAGCACGTGTGGGAGTATCATCTCCTCCCAGGACAGACAGAGACTGAAAACTTTTAACCCTTTCCTGCATGATTGGGGCCTTGCGAAAATGCTAATCCTCCTCGAAGCTGAATAAGAAGGGAGATGAGAGATGATATGAGATAAGGACCTTGGCCCGGAGTTTGTGGAGATGATTGGATGGGGAGAGATGATTTGGAGTGGCCTTTGGGCTGGACGTTTTCTTGTAGCCATGGACTCAGTTGTTCCTGTGACACAGACTGCATTTAGGGGGAGGCAGTGCCTCAAAACCAGGAGGGTTCATTTGTGAGGACCCCCCGGCCCCAGGGGGTTGGAAATATATGGGGGGGGACAGTTGTCCCAAAAGCAGAGACTGTGCCTTTTTGGAGTGAGACAAGGCATCCTTGAAAGACCACCCTAAAAGCAGCTCTAATCCATGTCTCGGTGGTGAGAGCACTGAGCATGGAAGGAACATGTCACAAGCGGCAAATGGACTTTCCGGGCGGTGCCAAAGTGACAAAGAAGCATCCGGGATTTCACTGTTTCCAGGAAAAGCCTATGGAACAAGAAGGACTCCTTTTCCTCTCCATGAACTGCAGTTTGAGTATACTAACGTGTGGGGCCAAGGCTGAGCAGTTGTTTTGAGAGAATGTATTGGATTGGGAAAGTTAGGGAGTGGGGAGGAGGAAAAGTGGTTTTTGTAAGGTTTTCAATTTTTTTTTCTTTTCCTTATAGTCTTTCCTATTTTTTCCTGTAGTTTTAGGTAATAAAGTGTTATTTATGTTTAAGTTGGAGCCTGTTTTGCTTATTCCTGGTCACATCTCACAGCAGACACCAGGGTGAGGCATTTTCATGGGGGCACTGGCTCTGTGCCAGGCTCAAACCATGACACCATGGACATCAGAGCATAACCCTTTATGGATTATTGGATATGGGAGCAGACACCAGCATTATATCGCCAGAAGCATGGCCACAGCATTGGCCCCTGCTCCCATCAACAAACATGCTCACGGGACTAGGAGGACTTACTTTGGCAAACAAAACACCACCTCTGTCAGTGCACATTGAAGGGCAACAAGTGTCTGTTGTGTTTTCAGTCGTTCAGTAGCCCCCTACAGTCTCTTGCCTGATTGGCAGGGATGTTTTAACACAGCTGGGGATGGTGTTGACCAATCACCACCCTTTAGGGTAATTGCCATTGCTTGGACTTTCCCCATTCCCCTCACCTGGAAAACAGATACAGCAGTGATGGTTAAGCAATGGCCCTTAAAAGGGGAGAGTCTTATACATGCCCATGAATTGGTGAAGGAACAATACAAGCAGGGACATTTACAACTCTCAACGAGTCCCTGGAACACACCCATTTTTGTGATCAAGAAGAAGTCAGGGAAATACCGCCTGGTACACGATCTACGAGCTGTGAATGAACAGATGGAACCAGATGGAGCCTTGCAACCTGGTCTTCTGAACCCAGCCATGATCCCTCAAGATTGGCCACTTCTAATCATCGATTTAAAGGATTGTGTTTTCACTATCGGACTGCATCCCGATGACATGAAGAGGTTTGCCTTTACCCTACCAGCAATAAATCGTGGGGAACCAGACAAAAGATCTGAGTGGACGACACTTCCACAAGGATGCGCAATTCTCCCCCACGTTGTGCCAGCTTTATGATTTGACGCTGCATTACATCCATTACGTCAGCAGTGGCCAGCTACCATAATATATCAATTAACGGATGAT
>NW_026992864.1:0-28007 GCF_028769735.1 Zonotrichia leucophrys gambelii
CAGCACACAAAATGAACAATACCCGATGACACCGCTTTGAGAAAGATGGCAAAATCAGAAAGTCTCTTTCGGGGGGTGGTTGCTCTGTTCTCAGTCCCTCCATCGCTGGGCCAGCTGCTGCAGCCGAACCTTCGGTGTTCCCGGGTCCCCGTCCGGAGCAGGTTCGAGATGGTCACAGGAACAGGAGAGGAGAAACAGTCCAGGAAGCAATGTGGACTGTTTAGCTAGAACTAGCTAATAAGCAGAGGCAGAAAGCAGAGCAGAAGCAAGAGCAGAAAAAGAGAGCAAGCAAAAGCAGCAAGCTGAAGCTGGAAGTGAAAAAAAAGTCTATGTACCGCTTTCCTCTGTGTTCCTGATAAGAGAAACCCAAACAAAACTTCCACTCTTCAGTGCCGGTCTTAAAGGCACAGAACAGATGAATGGGGATATACAAGCATCATAACGTCACCCCAGGACATCCGTCCACCCACAGATGAGGTCTCCAAACGTGCCCCGAAATTGGGTCCAGCTCTTAGAGGCCTAAAAGAGCAAGTCCAAGTGACTTGATGATATTTTTAGCCCAGAAAGCCCTGCCGCTGATGGCACACTTCACAATCAGCAGGGGACACAGCTAGGCCGAAGCCCAGACTTCTGCTGGGAGCCTTTCCCCTCAAATACCCTTCAAACAAACCTCCATGCAAGTCACTTGGGAAAGTTTCTTCAAATGATACATTTCTGGCACAAGACTACACAGGCTTATGTGAAAGATTCTAAAGCAGCTGCTGTGGAGTCAAAGAGCCAGCACTAAGAGTCCTTGTCATCTCTTGGTAGCTAAATCCCACTTTGGGGGATTTCAGGGAGTTTGGAATGAGCTAGAGAGCAGACCTCCGAGTTTTTTAGATGATGCCATTGCTTTTTCTTCTCTTCTACATAGACAGGAAGGGTGAGTTTGCCTCACATCTGGACTGCATGGCTCACGAGGCCCGCAAGACTTGTAGCTACAAGAGCTTTGAAGGATTTCTTGGCCAAGAAGACACTGCCAACAAGAATATTTATGGTTGGCAGCCAATCCTTCAATATTTCGTCTTAGGGACTCATGCTACAGTGTAAGCTTCCTTAGCCAATCATGTTATGACACACAAACTCACAGCACTGCATCCTAAGCTTCTTGTTTACCATTGTAACTACTTCTATTTTTTCTAGATCTTCAGCACTAAAACTCTAAACTTTCCTCCACTTCAACATTGCTCCCCGTGTCTCTGCTATAATAAACTAGAAATTCACATTCTCGCTTCTAGCACCTAACTTTGCAAGCCCTTTCTAGGGTCTCCGATCAAATCCTGTGTTTAATTCTAAGCTTTGCTGACAAGACCAAAGGTCTGAGATTTCCCTGCATTTGGGTTTCCAACAACACCGATGCTGTTAGTTCCACAGTGCCCAGGGTCCCTCTGGCAAGTCAGCTCTGGCAGAAACGAGGCGGGCAGCTGCCGGGGGGCGGCTTGTGGCCTCTGACAGCCCATTGCTCAGGGCTTGCCAGCGCCCCAGCCCCTCAGGCTCTGCCCCAGCCCGGCCAAGCTGCCCGGCAGCAGCGCCGCAGCCCCACAGCAGCCCCGTCCAGGGGCACCTGGGAGCCCTCAGCAAGGCAGCCAGCAGCACACGGGCAGGAGGACACGGATGGCGCTTCCTGCCTGGCACAGGGCTTGTGACCATCTTTGGGCACCGCTCTCACAGGGGTCCCCGCAGCCCCGGCCCCTGCCCACCCGCTCTGTCACCAGCACAAGGGCTTCTGCAGAACCACCACAGGCCAAGGGGCTTCTGGCCATTTCCCCTGCAACACTGCACACCTGGGCAGGTTGCTGAGCCAGGGTACCCTTTTCCCCCTCTTCCCCTATGCCCTGCAGACCCCGCGCAGCAAAAGAAAGCTCCTGGGAGTCTGTGTATTACAACACACTCTATATTCATATACTAATGAAGAAACAAAAAAAGAAAAGAACAATCTGAAAGAAAAGGAAAATTCCCGCTGACTCGGGTGGCCTCAGCAGAAAGAGGCATCAGCTCTCTGCAGAGCTCCAGCAGCGCAGCCAGCCAAGCGGCGACAGACGAGGCCGTGTCCTCCATGCCCAGCAGAGATGTTCTTGCACCCTCTGGAAGACAGAATATCGCTCCCTCTGCAGGGCCTGGAGGACATACAATGTTTGATGTGCCAGGTCCGACACGGCACTGCTGGTGTCTTGGGTCAGGTGTTCAAGGGCTGAAAGAGAAAGGAACAGAGCCACGGTCAAATCCTGGATCTGCGGGTAGCCGAGGAGAGCCCCCGGCCAGGGCCATCCCAGCCAGCTCTAGCCATGGCCAGGAGGGAGCAGGGACCAACGGGAGCAGCCCGAAGCTGCTGGCCACGAATCGCCCAGGTGGCCCTGAAATCTCTGTGTGCTCTGCCCACGCTGGCCCTGGTCTGCACAGGGAGCAGAGCCCTCCACAGCCAGGGCAGGGCTTGCAGCTGCCCCGGCAGCCCCCGCTGCCAGCCCGCTGCCCTCACTCACCAGTGCAGATGAGCCGGAGCTCTTCCTTCTTCCCCCTCAGGTGCCGCGCGGCCATGCCTGTGAACACAGAGCCTGTCACGGCGCCGGCGGCACAGCTCCCTGCCAGCGGCTCTGCCGGCGCTGTGGCCACACGGGCTGCTGGCCCGGCAGGGCTCAGCCCGGCCCTTGCCGCACGCTGCCGCCCCAGGCACGGCTGCCAGAGGGCGGCAGCAGCAATGCCCGGGCCAGGCGGGGCTCCACGGCGCCGGGCCCGTCCGGCGCTGCCGGGGCAGCAGGCCGGGCTGGGGCCGAGCTGCGGCGGGCCGGGGAGGGAGCGCGGGCTGGTGGCTCACCCATGAACCTGATGGCCGCCGCTCGCAGGGGCTCCTGTGGGCTCTGCACGTAGGGCAGGGCCCGGCGCAGGTGCTCGGCCGCTCGGCTCCTGTCCTCTGCCAGCTGCAGAGAGCGGCAGGAGGGAAGGGTTGGCGCGGGCTCAGCCCCGGCCTCCCCTGCCCGCACAGCCCTGATGCACGGCCGGCAGCCGCCGGCGCCGGGCTCCCGAGGGGAGTTGGCAGAGGGCCGGCTGCTGCCCGGGGAGCCGCCGTGCCGCCCCGCCCCGCAGCCCCGCCGGGCCGGGGCTCCCCCGGCAGCCGGGAGCAGAGCCCGCGCGGCCTCTGGCTGCAGCAGCGGGCAGGGCCACAGCTGCCCGCCCCGCACACTGAGCGCCGCGCTCAGGGAGCTTCTCCGGGCTGAGGCTGGGGCTTGCAGGCTGTCCTTACCAGGCACTTGCTGAACTTCCACAGATTCTGGTTCTTCACCAGTCTTTCAAGATCTGGCCTCTTCAGGAACTCGGTGTGGTGGTTTGACCGGGAAGGAGTGGGAATTCTGGGAAGCTGTGGACAAACCAATGAAGGTTTTGGGTTTGAGACTGGCACCCGGTGTAGCCAGTGGGGTTTGGACACACCTCCGAGAATACACAGGGGTTAAAAAGCAGGGCACTGCCTTTGGATCTCTCTCTTGGGACGTCGCTGTGAAGAGGTCAGATCTCTTCCCCCGTCCAGCCTCTGCTGCTGGGCGGGGGGAGGGGCAGCCATGCGTTAGGCCCGGGGCCTGGACAGAGATGGGAGGTGAGGGGCCTTCAAGGATGGAAGGGTGGAGGAGCCCCAAGAGACATCGGGCAGCCATTCCCCCCCCCAGGAGGGAGAGAGAGGGAGAGTCGGCGGTGATAGCAGCCGGCCCAGGAGGAGAAAGGGGGGGGAAGGGTGCAGCCCGGCCGGCCGCAGCAGCAGCAGCACGTGTGGGAGTATCATCGCTCTAAGATAGACAGAGACTGAAACTTTTAACCCTTTCTTTCATGATTGGGGCCTTGCAAAAATGCTAATCCTCCTCGAAGCTGAATAAGAAGGGAGATGAGAGATGAGATGAGACAAGGACCTGGCCCGAAGAACGTGGAGATGATTGAATGGGGAGAGATGATTTGGAGTGGCCTTTTGGCTGGACTTTTCTTGTGGCCATGGACTCAGTTGTTCCTGTGACACAGAGACTGCATTTAGGGGGAGGCAGTGCCTCAGAACCAGGAGGGTTCTTCGTGAGGACCCCCCGGCCCCAGGGGGTTGGAAAAATATGGGGGGGACAGATGTCCCAAAGCAGAGACTGTGCCTTTTTGGAGTGAGACAAGGCATCCTTGAAAGACAACCCTAAAAGCAGCTCTGGTCCATGCGTCAGTGGTGAGAGCACTGGGCATGGAAGGAAGATGTCACAAGCGGCAAAAGGACTTTTTCCGGGCGGTGCCGAAGTGACAGGGAAGCACACGAGGTTTCAGTGTGTTTCCAGGGGAAGCCTATGGAACAAGAAGGACTCCTTTCCTCTTCATGAACTGCAGTTTGAGTATACTAAAGTGTGGGGCCAAGGCTGGGAAGTTGATGATTTGGGAGAATGTATCGGATTGGGAAAGTCAGGTAGTGGGGAGGGGGAAAGTGGTTTTTGTAAGGTTTTCAAACTTTTTTTTCTTTTCCTTATAGTCTTTCCCTATTTTCCTGTAGTTTAGGTAATAAAGTGTTCTTTATGTTTAAGTTGGAGCCTGTTTTGCTTATTCCTGGTCACATCTCACAGCAGACACCAGGGTGAGGCATTTTCATGGGGGGCACTGGCTCTGTGCCAGGCTCAAACCATGACACTCGGCCACACAAAGCAGGGTTTCCTGAGAAGCCTGGAGAGCAGCAGACACAGAGATGGCCCCACAGCCCAGGGCGCAGCACCCGGGTGCGTCCCTGTGCCAAGGCCTGGAGGAGGCTGCAGCCCAGCAGGTGCCAGGGCAGGAGGCAGCCGAGCCCCCTGCCAGGGGGACAGCAGCAGCCCACGAGTCCTCACCTGTGCCACAAGCCGCTTCTCATCATGGCAGTGGAGGACGAGGGGCAGCAGGCTCTGGCGCAGGGGTGTCTTCAGGGCCTTGTTTTTCTTTTCCTGTGGAAGAGTCACCAACGTTCGGAAGAGCAGTATGGAGATGAGCTGAACCTGCCAATTGTTCTGTATGGAAGGAAGAAAAAAAAGACCTCAGCATGGGCTGCACGGGGCTCAGCCTGGCACAGGCCTGCAAATTCACAGGGCACAAAGTGTGCGGACAGCACCCAGTGGCCGTGGCTGGGAGCAGTGAGCCTTACATGGTCAAAGAGTGGCAGGAGTGCCTCAAGCAGCTGCAGTGTGATGGGGCCGGGCATCAGCATGTCATTGTCCAGGATGATAAAGCTGAGTAGCATGACTGTCACGAAAACTATTTCTCCATCTGCATCCCACAGGAAGTCCACAAGACTTTCAGTCAGGCTCCACATTTTTTTGGTCTGTGCAGAACACAAGTTTGTGAAACGCCGTCCTGCTGCCGCAGGGCCCAGAGGCCAAAGGCCTGTCCCAAAGCACTGGGGCAGCTGAAGTGGGAGGCAGGAGAGCTGGGAGCAGCTGCCCCAGCACTCAAAGCCCTGCCAAGCGCAAGCGACCGCATTGCCCAGCTCAGCCTCAGCCGCTGCCCCCTTCTCACCATTGAGGGCTCCTCAGTGAGCTCAAGAAGGGCCCTGAGCGCCAGGCGACGCCCCTCCCTGCACTCGCTCTGCAGCTTCCTTGACAAAATTTGCAGGACTCTGTCAGCACCACGTTCACTCAAGTGCAGGCACTCGAGGACCTGAAAGGCACAGGGCAGTGACAGGGACCTGGCTGGCAGGAGCCCGTAGACGCACGGGGCCGGGCCCAGGCAGCAGCACAGGGCGCGGGCACCGTGCCAGGCAGCTGCGGCGACGAGAGGGCAGAGAGCTGGGAGGCGGCTCAGCCAGGCAGCGCTGGCCGTCAGGCTCACCTCCGCAATGAACGCCAGGGCGGGCAGCTCCCAGCGTGGCTCCTGTGTGCTGAGCAGTCGGAGCAGGTAGCGAGCGATCCGGGAACACAAGGGCATGGAGACACAGCACATCTCCCTGGCAGGAGAAAAAGGAACCAAGACTGTGGGCCAGGGGGACAAACCTCTGCCAGGACTGACACACAGAGGTCTGGTCTTTCCCCAGCATCCTGCAAGCGGCCCTGGGCTATTTGGGAGGCAGCTCCTGGTGGGCACCCTCCTCTCCCAGCCTTTTCCAGTCTGCTTGGCCATCCCTCGGTGACAAGGCCTTCTGGGCCACGACCTCGGGGACTGTGTGGAGCTCCCTAGGCACAGAGCACAACTGTCAGAGGTAGTGGGGAGAAGGGGGTCTCACCTGGCCAGCAGACCCACGGCACAGTGGTGGGTGTCAGCACACAGCAGCGTGTCCCAGCCACACGTGCGTTCCATTGCCACCACCACATCCTCGTGCTGCATTCGGCAGAGCAGGGACTTCAGGGTCTGCACTGCAAACCTGCGTGCACAGCAAAGCCCAGGTCACGCTGTGAACACTGGCTCCTGCCCGGGGACGTAGCAGGGAAAGGAGGAGTGGGATGGAGCACCTGTTGGGGCTGGTGGCAAGGCCGTATTCCTCCTGGCATCCCTTCCAGAATGCATTGACCTCCTCTGGTGTATCCTGAGTGCTGAAGAGCACTTGGGAGAGCAGATGCAGAAAGAGGCGGGGCAAATACACCGTCACCATATGTGGGACGCAGGGCATCTGGAGGATCTTCCAGATCACCACAGTTGCCTGCAAAGGACAAAGCCCCCCGAGACAGGGCTCAGTGCCGAGGTGTGGTGTGGCAGGGCCCAAGCAGGGGAGGGAGAGGCTCAGACAGACGCAGGGGGAGCACGGGGCCTGGTGGGGCTGAAGCTGCCCTGGGCCGGGTTTCAACCCAGCGCCTGAGGCAGGGAGATGCAGTGGGGGAAGGAGGATGGAGAGCTGCTGGAGAGGCAGCCTTGGGGACAGCAAAGGCCAGTTACAGAAACTCACAGCCAGGACAAAGACACCCGTTTTGTCCCCATCTGAGGTGCACATGCTGTGCTCTGGCCAGCTCCCCAGCACATCCAGGAGTATCAGCAGCACTGGCTCTGCAGTCCTGGGCGAGCACATGATGCTCTTCCACATGGTCAAAGCAGCTCTGTCGGGTTAGAGCTCTGTCTCAGGAGCGTCTCAGACACAGCACCGTGGCCTGGGCAGCAGTGGGGACCTGAGCTGGCTGCCAGCTCTGCCTGTGCCCATTGCCACTCGCCAGCAGCACACAGGCAGCCCAGGTCGCTGGGGACAGGCCCCTGAGGGGCAGCGAGGGAGCACCGCAGCAGGCTCGGGGGCTGACGTGCCAGGGCTGGCCAAGGGAGCAGCCAGAGGCCCTGGAACTCTCTGTTGGTCACACACCTGGGCCAGGCTCTACAGGCTGATGGGCTGGCGAGCCCTGAGCCCCTGGGCAGGTGGGCCCCATACCTGTCACAAGACGGGGCCACACGCAGGAGCGTCATGACTACGTCAGCGGGCTGTGCTTCGCTGAGATCCAGCAGGGTCCTGTTCAGCCTGTGCTCAGCAAACTGATTGGCCAGGAGCCACTGGTGGATGTACCTGACCAGGGCAGGAACCTGGAGAAGGCACGGGGAGACTTGGAAAGCTGCCGGAGGGAGGAATGTCCCCAGCTTCCCCACAGAAGTGCTTCCCTTCCCACCACACTGCCATGGCCTCAAAGAGGTACAGTGACCAGCAGGCGTGGCTTGGGAGACCAAGCAATTCCTGGGAGGATCAAAGCCTGGCCACAGGCTGCTTACTTGCTTAGGATTGGAAAAGCCCTCCTCTACGAGCATATCCAGCAGGGCAGCACTGGTCTTGGTTTTGAAGATGTGCGAATATGCTCTGAGCCCAGTGCCCATGGTGCTGGTCTCTTCCGCCCGAATTTTCTTGATGAATTTGCAAACCAGCTGTAGGAGAAGGGCAAGAAGCCAGGGATGTTGCAGGGAATGCTCCAAGCGCGGTGCCAGCAGGCCCAACCCAGGTGGGGATGGCTGCAGGTACCTGGGCTGTGCTGCGGAAGAGGCCACGGGCGGGGTCCTGCTCCTGCGTGCGCTGCAGGGCTGCACCTGGCAAAGAGCGAGCGCAGCCAGAGCTGAGGGGCTGCGGGAGAGGCCGGAGAACACAGCCCAGCCCTGCGCTGCCCAGGCAGGGACAGCCCCGGGATGCCCCAGGGGATGGAGCACGGTCCCCGTGGGGTGTCTGCCCGGCCCCTCTTCCGTCCTGTCCGTGGGAATGGGATGGGATTGGGTGGGATGGGATAAAATGGGATGGGATGGGATGGGATGGGATGGGATGGGATGGGATGGAATGGAATGGAATGGATGGAATGGAATGGAATGGAATGGAATGGAATGGAATGGAATGGAATGGAATGGAATGGAATGGCACCAAGTTGGCTGCGGGCACCGGCCCTGGGGCCCAGCTCTGCCACTCACCCTCCTGCGGCAGCTCAAACGGCACCACCGCTTTGGTTTCATGTGCTGGGGCAGCCTCAGGGCCTTCTTCCTCCTCTTTCCTCCAGGCCACCTTGGGCGCTTTCAGAGGTCTCTGCTCCATGACAATGACTGGATTTGTGAGGATACCCGCAGAGGGGAAGCCTTGCAAGGCCACAGGTCACCAAGTCCTGTGGTCTGGCCTCGAGCTCAGCTGCGGGAAGAATGCCTTGGAAAGGCTCCGGGTCAGACAGGAACGAGTGCGCTGTGCGGGGGCTCCTCACGGCACCGCTCTGTCCCGTTGTGCCCCGTTGTGCGTTCCCAGCAGCCGGGCAAGCTTCTATTTCCCACGTGTCACAAAGGGCCCTTGGTCACCGGGTTCCGTTCCATGGCACAGAGACCCTGCTGCAGCGTGCCACCCAGGGCCCTTGCACACACTGCCTTCTGCCCTGGGACCGCCCCCAGCCCAGCCAAAGTGGCCCAGCTTGGAAGGAATGCCTGGCCCCAGGTGTCTAAGGCAGCCCGACAGGATCTTTAGGAAGGGCTCAGAGCATCAGCAAACGCTGCCCGGCTCTGCACGCTCAGTCCTGTCCCCATATCTTTCCCTGAGAGCATTTGAATTTCTAAATGAGAAGCATTTGAAGGGAGGGGATTTACATTTTCCATTTCAGAGCAGCCTTCTGCCTTCATTAGCAGACACGTCTCTCTTCAAACCAAGACAATTGTTTATCATCTTGCAGATGTGCAGTTGCTGGGGAGCCCCGTTTTACACCAAGGACCTGGAGAACCATTCCCAGCAATTGGGAAAATCCTAGGTGGTCCGTCCACCCACAGATGAGGTCTCCAAACGTGCCCCGAAATTGGGTCCAGCTCTTAGAGGCCTAAAAGAGCAAGTCCAAGTGACTTGATGATATTTTTAGCCCAGAAAGCCCTGCAGCTGATGGCACACTTCACAATCAGCAGGGGACACAGCTAGGCCGAAGCCCAGACCTCTGCTGGGAGCCTTTCCCCTCAAATACCCTTCAAACAAACCTCCATGCAAGTCACTTGGGAAAGTTTCTTCAAATGATACATTTCTGGCACAAGACTACACAGGCTTATGTGAAAGATTCTAAAGCAGCTGCTGTGGAGTCAAAGAGCCAGCACTAAGAGTCCTTGTCATCTCTTGGTAGATAAATCCCACTTTGGGGGATTTGAGGAAGTTTGGAATGAGCTAGAGAGCAGACCTCCGAGTTTTTTAGATGATGCCATTGCTGTAGATAAATCCCACTTTGGGGGATTTGAGGGAGTTTGGAATGAGCTAGAGAGCAGACCTCCGAGTTTTTTAGATGATGCCATTGCTTTTTCTTCTCTTCTACATAGACAGGAAGGGTGAGTTTGGCTCACATCTGGACTGCATGGCTCACGAGGCCCGCAAGACTTGTAGTTACAAGAGCTTTGAAGGATTTCTTGGCCAAGAAGACACTGCCAACAAGAATATTTATGGTTGGCAGCCAATCCTTCAATATTTCGTCTTAGGGACTCATGCTACAGTGTAAGCTTCCTTAGCCAATCATGTTATGACACACAAACTCACAGCACTGCATCCTAAGCTCTTGTTTACCATTGTAACTACTTCTATTTTTTCTAGATCTTCAGCACTAAAACTCTAAACTTTCCTCCACTTCAACATTGCTCCCCGTGTCTCTGCTATAATAAACTAGAAATTCACATTCTCGCTTCCAGCACCTAACTTTGCAAGCCCTTTCTAGGGTCTCCGATCAAATCCTGTGTTTAATTCTAAGCTTTGCTGACAAGACCAAAGGTCTGAGATTTCCCTGCATTTGGGTTTCCAACAACACCGATGCTGTTAGTTCCACAGTGCCCAGGGTCCCTCTGGCAAGTCAGCTCTGGCAGAAACGAGGCGGGCAGCTGCCGGGGGGCGGCTTGTGGCCTCTGACAGCCCATTGCTCAGGGCTTGCCAGCGCCCCAGCCCCTCAGGCTCTGCCCCAGCCCGGCCAAGCTGCCCGGCAGCAGCGCCGCAGCCCCACAGCAGCCCCGTCCAGGGGCACCTGGGAGCCCTCAGCAAGGCAGCCAGCAGCACACGGGCAGGAGGACACGGATGGCGCTTCCTGCCTGGCACAGGGCTTGTGACCATCTTTGGGCACCGCTCTCACAGGGGTCCCCACAGCCCCGGCCCCTGCCCACCCACTCTGTCACCAGCACAAGGGCTTCTGTAGAACCACCACAGGCCAAGGGGCTTCTGGCCATTTCCCCTGCAACACTGCACACCTGGGCAGGTTGCTGAGCCAGGGTACCCTTTTCCCCCTCTTCCCCTATGCCCTGCAGACCCTGCGCAGCAAAAGAAAGCTCCTGGGAGTCTGTGTATTACAACACACTCTATATTCATGCACTAATGAAGAAACAAAAAAAGAAAAGAACAATCTGAAAGAAAAGGAAAATTCCCGCTGACTCGGGTGGCCTCAGCAGAAAGAGGCATCAGCTCTCTGCAGAGCTCCAGCAGCGCAGCCAGCCAAGCGGCGACAGACGAGGCCGTGTCCTCCATGCCCAGCAGAGATGTTCTTGCACCCTCTGGAAGACAGAATATCGCTCCCTCTGCAGGGCCTGGAGGACATACAATGTTTGATGTGCCAGGTCCGACACGGCACTGCTGGTGTCTTGGGTTAGGTGTTCAAGGGCTGAAAGAGAAAGGAACAGAGCCACGGTCAAATCCTGGATCTGCGGGTAGCCGAGGAGAGCCCCCGGCCAGGGCCATCCCAGCCAGCTCTAGCCATGGCCAGGAGGGAGCAGGGACCAACGGGAGCAGCCCGAAGCTGCTGGCCACGAATCGCCCAGGTGGCCCTGAAATCTCTGTGTGCTCTGCCCACGCTGGCCCTGGTCTGCACAGGGAGCAGAGCCCTCCACAGCCAGGGCAGGGCTTGCAGCTGCCCCGGCAGCCCCCGCTGCCAGCCCGCTGCCCTCACTCACCAGTGCAGATGAGCCGGAGCTCTTCCTTCTTCCCCCTCAGGTGCCGCGCGGCCATGCCTGTGAACACAGAGCCTGTCACGGCGCCGGCGGCACAGCTCCCTGCCAGCGGCTCTGCCGGCGCTGTGGCCACACGGGCTGCTGGCCCGGCAGGGCTCAGCCCGGCCCTTGCCGCACGCTGCCGCTCCAGAGCACGGCTGCCAGAGGGCGGCGGCAGCAATGCCCGGGCCAGGCGGGGCTCCACGGCGCCGGGCCCGTCCGGCGCTGCCGGGGCAGCAGGCCGGGCCGGGGCCGAGCTGCGGCGGGCCGGGGAGGGAGCGCGGGCTGGTGGCTCACCCATGAACCTGATGGCCGCCGCTCGCAGGGGCTCCTGTGGGCTCCGCACGTAGGGCAGGGCCCGGCGCAGGTGCTCGGCCGCTCGGCTCCTGTCCTCTGCCAGCTGCAGAGAGCGGCAGGGGAGGGAAGGGTTGGCGCGGGCTCAGCCCCGGCCTCCCCTGCCCGCACAGCCCTGAGGCGCGGCCGGCAGCCGCCGGCGCCGGGCTCCCGAGGGGAGGGGCAGAGGGCCGGCTGCTGCCCGGGGAGCCGCCGTGCCGCCCCGCCCCGCAGCCCCGCCGGGCCGGGGCTCCCCCGGCAGCCGGGAGCAGAGCCCGCGCGGCCTCTGGCTGCAGCAGCGGGCAGGGCCACAGCTGCCCGCCCCGCACACTGAGCTCCGCGCTCAGGGAGCTTCTCCGGGCTGAGGCTGGGGCTTGCAGGCTGTCCTTACCAGGCACTTGCTGAACTTCCACAGATTCTGGTTCTTCACCAGTCTTTCAAGATCTGTCCTCTTCAGGAACTCGGCCACACAAAGCAGGGTTTCCTGAGAAGCCTGGAGAGCAGCAGACACAGAGATGGCCCCACAGCCCAGGGCGCAGCACCCGGGTGCGTCCCTGTGCCAAGGCCCGGAGGAGGCTGCAGCCCAGCAGGTGCCAGGGCAGGAGGCAGCCGAGCCCCCTGCCAGGGGGACAGCAGCAGCCCACGAGTCCTCACCTGTGCCACAAGCCGCTTCTCATCATGGCAGTGGAGGACGAGGGGCAGCAGGCTCTGGCGCAGGGGTGTCTTCAGGGCCTTGTTTTCCTTTTCCTGTGGAAGAGTCACCAACGTTCGGAAGAGCAGTATGGAGATGAGCTGAACCTGCCAATTGTTCTGTATGGAAGGAAGAAAAAAAGACCTCAGCATGGGCTGCACGGGGCTCAGCCTGGCACAGGCCTGCAAATTCACAGGGCACAAAGTGTGCGGACAACACCCAGTGGCCGTGGCTGGGAGCAGTGAGCCTTACGTGGTCAAAGAGTGGCAGGAGCGCCTCAAGCAGCTGCAGTGTGATGGGGCCGGGCATCAGCATGTCATTGTCCAGGATGATAAAGCTGAGTAGCATGACTGTCACGAAAACTATCTCTCCATCTGCATCCCACAGGAAGTCCACAAGACTTTCAGTCAGGCTCCACATTTTTTTGGTCTGTGCAGAACACAAGTTTGTGAAACGCCGTCCTGCTGCCGCAGGGCCCAGAGGCCAAAGGCCTGTCCCAAAGCACTGGGGCAGCTGAAGTGGGAGGCAGGAGAGCTGGGAGCAGCTGCCCCAGCACTCAAAGCCCTGCCAAGCGCAAGCGACCGCATTGCCCAGCTCAGCCTCAGCCGCTGCCCCCTTCTCACCATTGAGGGCTCCTCAGTGAGCTCAAGAAGGGCCCTGAGCGCCAGGCGACGCCCCTCCCTGCACTCGCTCTGCAGCTTCCTTGACAAAATTTGCAGGACTCTGTCAGCACCACGTTCACTCAAGTGCAGGCACTCGAGGACCTGAAAGGCACAGGGCAGTGACAGGGACCTGGCTGGCAGGAGCCCGTAGACGCACGGGGCCGGGCCCAGGCAGCAGCACAGGGCGCGGGCACCGTGCCAGGCAGCTGCGGCGACAAGAGGGCAGAGAGCTGGGAGGCGGCTCAGCCAGGCAGCGCTGGCCGTCAGGCTCACCTCCGCAAGGAACGCCAGGGCGGGCAGCTCCCAGCGTGGCTCCTGTGTGCTGAGCAGCCGGAGCAGGTAGCGAGCGATCCGGGAACACAAGGGCATGGAGACACAGCACATCTCCCTGGCAGGAGAGAAAGGAACCAAGACTGTGGGCCAGGGGGACAAACCTCTGCCAGGACTGACACACAGAGGTCTGGTCTTTCCCCAGCATCCTGCAAGCGGCCCTGGGCTATTTGGGAGGCAGCTCCTGGTGGGCACCCTCCTCTCCCAGCCTTTTCCAGTCTGCTTGGCCATCCCTCGGTGACAAGGCCTTCTGGGCCACGACCTCAGGGACTGTGTGGAGCTCCCTGGGCACAGAGCACAACTGTCAGAGGTAGTGGGGAGAAGGGGGTCTCACCTGGCCAGCAGACCCACGGCACAGTGGTGGGTGTCAGCACACAGCAGCGTGTCCCAGCCACACCTGCGTTCCATTGCCACCACCACATCCTCGTGCTGCATTCGGCAGAGCAGGGACTTCAGGGTCTGCACTGCAAACCTGCGTGCACAGCAAAGCCCAGGTCACGCTGTGAACACTGGCTCCTGCCCGGGGACGTAGCAGGGAAAGGAGGAGTGGGATGGAGCACCTGTTGGGGCTGGTGGCAAGGCCGTATTCCTCCTGGCATCCCTTCCAGAATGCATTGACCTCCTCTGGTGTATCCTGAGTGCTGAAGAGCACTTGGGAGAGCAGATGCAGAAAGAGGCGGGGCAAATACACCGTCACCATATGTGGGACGCAGGGCATCTGGAGGATCTTCCAGATCACCACAGTTGCCTGCAAAGGACAAAGCCCCCCGAGACAGGGCTCAGTGCCGAGGTGTGTGTGTGGCAGGGCCCAAGCAGGGGAGGGAGAGGCTCAGACAGACGCAGGGGGAGCACGGGGCCTGGTGGGGCTGAAGCTGCCCCTGGGCCGGGTTTCAACCCAGCGCCTGAGGCAGGGAGATGCAGTGGGGAAGGAGGATGGAGAGCTGCTGGAGAGGCAGCCTTGGGGACAGCAAAGGCCAGTTACAGAAACTCACAGCCAGGACAAAGACACCCGTTTTGTCCCCATCCGAGGTGCACATGCTGTGCTCTGGCCAGCTCCCCAGCACATCCAGGAGTATCAGCAGCGCTGGCTCTGCAGTCCTGGGCGAGCACATGATGCTCTTCCACATGGTCAAAGCAGCTCTGTCGGGTTAGAGCTCTGTCTCAGGAGCGTCTCAGACACAGCACCGTGGCCTGGGCAGCAGTGGGGACCTGAGCTGGCTGCCAGCTCTGCCTGTGCCCATTGCCACTCGCCAGCAGCACACAGGCAGCCCAGGTCGCTGGGGACAGGCCCCTGAGGGGCAGCGAGGGAGCACCGCAGCAGGCTCGGGGGCTGACGTGCCAGGGCTGGCCAAGGGAGCAGCCAGAGGGCCCTGGAACTCTCTGTTGGTCACACACCTGGGCCAGGCTCTACAGGCTGATGGGCTGGCGAGCCCTGAGCCCGCTGGGCAGGTGGGCCCCATACCTGTCACAGGACGGGGCCACACGCAGGAGCGTCATGACTACGTCAGCGGGCTGTGCTTCGCTGAGATCCAGCAGGGTCCTGTTCAGCCTGTGCTCAGCAAACTGATTGGCCAGGAGCCACTGGTGGATGTACCTGACCAGGGCAGGAACCTGGAGAAGGCACGGGGAGACTGGAAAGCTGCCGGAGGGAGGAATGTCCCCAGCTTCCCCACAGAAGTGCTTCCCTTCCCACCACACTGCCATGGCCTCAAAGAGTTACAGTGACCAGCAGGCGTGGCTTGGGAGACCAAGCAATTCCTGGGAGGATCAAAGCCTGGCCACAGGCTGCTTACTTGCTTAGGATTGGAAAAGCCCTCCTCTACGAGCATATCCAGCAGGGCAGCACTGGTCTTGGTTTTGAAGATGTGCGAATATGCTCTGAGCCCAGTGCCCATGGTGCTGGTCTCTTCCGCCCGAATTTTCTTGATGAATTTGCAAACCAGCTGTAGGAGAAGGGCAAGAAGCCAGGGATGTTGCAGGGAATGCTCCAAGCGCGGTGCCAGCAGGCCCAACCCAGGTGGGGATGGCTGCAGGTACCTGGGCTGTGCTGCGGAAGAGGCCACGGGCGGGGTCCTGCTCCTGCGTGCGCTGCAGGGCTGCACCTGGCAAAGAGCGAGCGCAGCCAGAGCTGAAGGGCTGCGGGAGAGGCCGGAGAACACAGCCCAGCCCTGCGCTGCCCAGGCAGGGACAGCCCCGCGATGCCCCAGGGGATGGAGCACGGTCCCCGTGGGGTGTCTGCCACGCCCCTCTTCCGTCCTGTCCGTGGGAATGGGATGGGATTGGGTGGGATGGGATAAAATGGGATGGGATGGGATGGGATGGGATGGGATGGGATGGAATGGAATGGAATGGAATGGAATGGAATGGAATGGAATGGAATGGCACCAAGTTGGCTGCGGGCACCGGCCCTGGGGCCCAGCTCTGCCACTCACCCTCCTGCGGCAGCTCAAACGGCACCACCGCTTTGGTTTCATGTGCTGGGGCAGCTCCAGGGCCTTCTTCCTCCTCTTTCCTCCAGGCCACCTTGGGCGCTTTCAGAGGTCTCTGCTCCATGACAATGACTGGATTTGTGAGGATACCCGCAGAGGGGAAGCCTTGCAAGGCCACAGGTCACCAAGTCCTGTGGTCTGGCCTCGAGCTCAGCTGCGGGAAGAACGCCTTGGAAAGGCTCCGGGTCAGACAGGAACGAGTGCGCTGTGCGGGGGCTCCTCACGGCACCGCTCTGTCCCGTTGTGCCCCGTTGTGCGTTCCCAGCAGCCGGGCAAGCTTCTATTTCCCACGTGTCACAAAGGGCCCTTGGTCACCGGGTTCCGTTCCATGGCACAGAGACCCTGCTGCAGCGTGCCACCCAGGGCCCTTGCACACACTGCCTTCTGCCCTGGGACCGCCCCCAGCCCAGCCAAAGTGGCCCAGCTTGGAAGGAATGCCTGGCCCCAGGTGTCTAAGGCAGCCCGACAGGATCTTTAGGAAGGGCTCAGAGCATCAGCAAACGCTGCCCGGCTCTGCACGCTCAGTCCTGTCCCCATATCTTTCCCTGAGAGCATTTGAATTTCTAAATGAGAAGCATTTGAAGGGAGGGGATTTACATTTTCCATTTCAGAGCAGCCTTCTGCCTTCATTAGCAGACACGTCTCTCTTCAAACCAAGACAATTGTTTATCATCTTGCAGATGTGCAGTTGCTGGGGAGCCCCGTCTTACACCAAGGACCTGGAGAACCATTCCCAGCAATTGGGAAAATCCTAGGTGGTCCGTCCACCCACAGATGAGGTCTCCAAACGTGCCCCGAAATTGGGTCCAGCTCTTAGAGGCCTAAAAGAGCAAGTCCAAGGACTTGGTGATATTTTTAGCCCAGAAACACCTGCAGCTGATGGCACACTTCACAATCAGCAAGGGACACAGCTAGGCCGAAGCCCAGACCTCTGCTGGGAGCCTTTCCCCTCAAATACCCTTCAAACAAACCTCCATGCAAGTCACTTGGGAAAGTTTCTTCAAATGATACATTTCTGGCACAAGACTACACAGGCTTATGTGAAAGATTCCAAAGCAGCTGCTGTGGAGTCAAAGAGCCAGCACTAAGAGTCCTTGTCATCTCTTGGTAGATAAATCCCACTTTGGGGGATTGAGGAGTTTGGAATGAGCTAGAGAGCAGACCTCCGAGTTTTTAGATGATGCCTTGCTGTAGATAAATCCCACTTTTGGGGATTTGGGGAGTTTGAATGAGCTAGAGAGCAGACCTCCGAGTTTTTTAGATGATGCCATTGCTTTTTCTTCTCTTCTACATAGACAGGAAGGGTGAGTTTGGCTCACATCTGGACTGCATGGCTCACGAGGCCCGCAAGACTTGTAGTTACAAGAGCTTTGAAGGATTTCTTGGCCAAGAAGACACTGCCAACAAGAATATTTATGGTTGGCAGCCAATCCTTCAATATTTCGTCTTAGGGACTCATGCTACAGTGTAAGCTTCCTTAGCCAATCATGTTATGACACACAAACTCACAGCACTGCATCCTAAGCTTCTTGTTTACCATTGTAACTACTTCTATTTTTTCTAGATCTTCAGCACTAAAACTCTAAACTTTCCTCCACTTCAACATTGCTCCCCGTGTCTCTGCTATAATAAACTAGAAATTCACATTCTCGCTTCCAGCACCTAACTTTGCAAGCCCTTTCTAGGTCTCCGATCAAATCCTGTGTTTAATTCTAAGCTTTGCTGACAAGACCAAAGGTCTGAGATTTCCCTGCATTTGGGTTTCCAACAACACCGATGCTGTTAGTTCCACAGTGCCCAGGGTCCCTCTGGCAAGTCAGCTCTGGCAGAAACGAGGCGGGCAGCTGCCGGGGGGCGGCTTGTGGCCTCTGACAGCCCATTGCTCAGGGCTTGCCAGCGCCCCAGCCCCTCAGGCTCTGCCCCAGCCCGGCCAAGCTGCCCGGCAGCAGCGCCGCAGCCCCACAGCAGCCCCGTCCAGGGGCACCTGGGAGCCCTCAGCAAGGCAGCCAGCAGCACACGGGCAGGAGGACACGGATGGCGCTTCCTGCCTGGCACAGGGCTTGTGACCATCTTTGGGCACCGCTCTCACAGGGGTCCCCGCAGCCCCGGCCCCTGCCCACCCGCTCTGTCACCAGCACAAAGGCTTCTGCAGAACCACCACAGGCCAAGGGGCTTCTGGCCATTTTCCCTGCAACACTGCACACCTGGGCAGGTTGCTGAGCCCAAGAACCCTTTTCCTCCTTCAGGGCCTCCGGACCTATTAGCTTGCTCTGTTGCTGTGCAGAAGCTCCCTTTTTACCCTTTCCTGCCTGTTGCCCTGCAGATCCTGTGCAGCAAAGGAATGCTCCTGGTGTTAGTGTTCAAAAACAGAAAATCACGGGGTATTATATGTGGTGCTTTTTATTAAGAGCGCTGGGAATCGGGGTACATTCAACCCAAATCTGATTCCGACTATACATCCGATATGATCATGTTTTATACTCTATCGCTACATAACTTTCACGTTAATTATTAAACTTATATTGTTCTATTGTATACATATAAATTTAGCCCCTCTCTGAATTTCCAACATAGTTTCTCATTATTCTTCTTACGGTTATATAATAATTACACTTAATTATTAAACAATCATCACATCTAACAATTATATAATTTATCATACTGCTTACGCAGGTGCAGTTGATCTGGGAAAGCACAAAGCCTAACATTTTAGATTCTATCTTAATATTTTTCCAGGGCTCCACTATCACTGGCAGTCTGTGTATCATAACACATTCTAGAATTTATTTACTTACAGTAATCTGTAATGTATAATAATAGGTAGAATTATATATACGGTATAATTTATTTCTTTACAATAGAGATAAAAAATGGAAAAGAAGAAAAGAAAAATCTTAAAGAAACAGAAAATTCCACTGGCTCAGGTGGCCACAGCAGACAGAGCCTCTGGCATCAGCTCTCTGCACAGCTCCAGCAGCGCAGCCAGCTGAGCCCCCACACACGAGGCCGAGTCCTCCATGCCCTGCGGAGCTGATCTTGCTGCCTTTGGATGGTGGAATATCGCCCATGCTGTATTGCTCAGAGGACATGCAGTGTTTCAAGTGCCAGCTGTGACACATGTGAAATACAAAGCTGTGTTTCGTGTCAGGTACAAACAGGCAATGTGTGTATTTGTGATTGCGGTATGTGTGGAGACCGACAATGATACGGTTGCGAATTCTAATAATAACTGAGGAAAATAAAGTATGGAAGAAGGCCTTTGAACCTATCTTTTGTTTGCAATTAACCTTGGTTGATTGGGGAGCATTTGAATTAAAGCATTAAGGATGTTGTTCTTAGCTTGTAGTTAATCGATCAAGAACTCTGCAATAATAACCTTTTGAAGTGTAATTTTAGAATATTGCTTGTATCCTTGAAAGTATAGCTTTGGAATATATATAAAGGAAACCTGCTTATCTCACACCTTAACAAAACAGAGAAAAACATCTTGAGAAAGGAAGATGAACATCAACTCAAGGATTTACATTTTTGACCAAGGGAAGCTGGACATCACTGTTAGATTTATAGTCTCTGTAATCAAAAGGTGGAGCCACATCTGGGGAACTGGACTCCACCAGATGGGATCCATCTTTCTTCTTTCAGAGACTGGACCACCACCATCTGGGCATACTCCTTTTTGGGATACATCCTGAGAAAAACTTAATCACAATAGTGTATAGAATTGCGACAGAAAAATTGGGAATAGAAAGTGCTGATGAGTAAAATTGGAATAGAAACTGCTGAGAAAGCTGATGAGTATCCCTATAAATACCTATAAGCCTCAACTGCTGGTGTGCAGTTGGAGGGAAAATTTCCCCCATTGTACCCAGTGCTGTATTGCTCATACTTTACAATATTAAATAATAAATTGATTGCTGCTTGAATATTGGCCTAGTCAAGCTTCTCATTTATAACAGGCGCAGGGCAGAGACACCGTAGCACAGCCTGGGCTGCACAGGGCACAGGGATGGGCAGCAGCTGCAAGACAGCCCTGCCAGAGCCATCTTAGGCAGCACTTTGGCCATGGCTGCTGGGCCTGGGCCTGAGGCAGGAGCAGGAGACAAGTGACCCTTGCAGGCCTGGGGCCTCATTGCCTCCTTGTTCCTGCTCAGCAGCCTGGCAGGGGCCGCCCCATGCTCCTGTCCCTGGCATTGCACATCCCCACATGCCAGTGCCCATCCCGGCAAGAGCCCTGAGCAAGGAGGGAGGGACAGGATCTGCCTGGCCAGGGGCTGGGGCTCAGGCCTTGGCCCTTTGCATTCCTCAACCACATCCAGCTTTGCTCAGCACCAGAGACACCTTGGCCTTGTTTGTCCCCAGCTGTCATTACTGCCTCCAGTGTTCTGCCCTAACTGGAACCTGGAGACACTTTCTCAGTGGGACCCATTAAAGCTTAAAGAAACTTTGGAGTTTCAATTTAATTTTGAGTTCTTAAGAAGTTTTTGAAGACACTCTCAGGGATTGGTTCTGATGTAAACAACACCAAATCCCTGAGAGGCTCATTAATGTCCTTTTTCTGTGTTTGTGCTGCTGAGCTTTAAAGGAACAGCTCTTCCCAGCACCAGCTCCTCTCCCAGCCCAGCAGGGCTGAGGGCTCTGCCTGCAGGCACTGAGGGGACAGGAGCCAGGCAGAGACAGGCTGAAGGCAATCAGGATTGGGAAGACATTGAGCCGAAACTTCACTTGGGGAAACATCTTCACAGTCCTGAGCATGGTGAGTGTGTGGGTGCAGGGCAATGTCCCCTGTGCTCCTGGAGGGATCTCCTGGAGCCAGCACACCCCACAGCCTGGGGGATGTGTCAGGAGGACTCTCCCAGTTTCTCTGTGGCACAGGAGGAGGAGGAGGATGAGGAGGAGGATGTGCTGCAGAGCGGGGCTGCCCTGGGCACCATCAGAGGGACAGGGCAGGACGGCTCCTGCTGCCAGGGATGGCTGCAGGGGGTGAAGCTGCCGCTGCAGCCAGGGCTGCCCAGGGCTGTCCTGCAGAGCAGCTCCTGCAGCCCTCAGGGCTCTTGGCCAGCCCAGGGCGTGTGCCACCTGCCAGGGGCAGCTCTCAGCCTGCCTGGCAGCTCCCCATGGACGCTGCAGGGGAGAAGTTGGAGGTGGAAGGAGCCACCCCCATCAGGGCAGATTCCTCCTGCTGTGGAGATGGTGCTGCATGGCCAGGGCTGCTCTCAGCTTTCTCCTAAAGGGAAGGGAAAGGGGCTGTCAGCTTTACCCGTGTCACTGAGACTCCTGCACTGTCACCCTGGGCATCAGCAGATGGGCCTCAGATCTCCCTCAGAAAGTGCCTCCTCAGCCTCCTCTCCCTACAGCCAGCAGCAGCAGCACCTTGGCTTGCAGCGTCTCTGTTTGTCTGGCCTGCCCTTAAGGCCCTGGTGCCAGGGAGATGCCCCTGGGCAGTGCCCAGTGCTGGGAGGGGTCTGCAGGGCAGAGCTGAGCCCCCAGGGCTGGGCTGGGGTCGGGCAGCACTGCCAGGGACAGGGCTCGGATATGGAGAAACAGCTCCCAGTAGGCGCGACTCCAGGTAGCAGAGAGACAGATCAACCCTTGGTATCCATTCCTGTCCAGCTACACAGGGAAAGAGAGAAGGATTTGGATAAAATTATTTTTAAACTGAGTGTTCAAAAAGTCCATTTTATTTCTCAATAAATTTTAAAGTACAGGCACCCTACAGCAGAGGAGATGAAATGATCAAATGACTCCTGGGGTGGGGAGTAGCACTGACTGCACTGAGGCACAGGAAGCCCTGTTTTCCCTCTGAGCTCTGCAATGTTCAGCCTGAGAGCAGTGCTAAAGATTAGGCAGGTACTCAGCAGCACAAGCTCAAAATGAAAGAAAGTTTAGCCAAATTTCCTCACAGGAAGAGAAATTATTTTGCAGAGACTGCAAAAAAGATTACATAGAATTGACTCAAAGAAAATTGGTTGCACCTTGTCAATGTCTTCTTTCAACAGTCCACTATGCCCAGAGTGAACAAATGTCGAACAGCAGCTCCATCAGGCACTTCCTCCTGCTGGCATGGGCAGACACGCGGCAGCTGCAGCTCCTGCACTTCTGCCTCTTGCTGGGCATCTCCCTGGCTGCCCTCCTGGGCAACGGCCTCATCATCAGCGCCGTAGCCTGCAGCCACCACCTGCACACGCCCATGTTCTTCTTCCTGCTCAACCTGGCCCTCACTGACCTGGGCTCCATCTGCACCACTGTCCCCAAAGCCATGCACAATTCCCTCTGGGACACCAGGAACATCTCCTACTCAGGATGTGCTGCACAGGTATTTCTGTATGTATTTTTCATGTCAGCAGAGTTTTCCCTCCTGACCATCATGTGCTACGACCGCTACGTGTCCATCTGCAAACCCCTGCACTACGGGACCCTCCTGGGCAGCAGAGCTTGTGCCCACATGGCAGCAGCTGCCTGGGCCAGTGGCTTTCTCAATGCTCTTCTGCACACCGCCAATACATTTTCCCTACCCCTGTGCCATGGCAATGCCCTGGGCCAGTTTTTCTGTGAAATCCCCCAGATCCTCAGGCTCTCCTGCTCCAAATCCTACCTCAGGGAACTTGGGCTCATTGTGATTGGTGCCTGTTTAGCATTTGGCTGTTTTGTGTTCATTGTTTTCTCCTATGTGGAGATCTTCAGGGCTGTGCTGAGGATCCCCTCTGAGCAGGGACGGCACAAAGCCTTTTCCACCTGCCTCCCTCACCTGGCTGTGGTCACTCTGTTCCTCAGCACTGATCTATTTGCCCACTTGAAGCCCCTGTCCATCTCATCTCCATCCCTGGATCTGGCCCTGTCAGCTCTGTCAGTTCTGTACTCGGTGTTGCCTCCAGCCCTGAACCCCCTCATCTACAGCCTGAGGAACCAGGAGCTCAAGGCTGCAGTGTGGACACTGATGACTGGACTATTTAAGAAACATTAAACTGCTGGGCAGTTTCTGAAAATCATTTGTAATAAAAATTATCTTTGGTACTTCTTTTCGGTTTCATTTTGGAGGTTCTTTTTCATTGTCTTACTTTCTTAATATTGTCCATAACTGAAAGCCAATGATCCTGCCATATCTCGTTTTATTCCGCCCCACTTTCACTGAGACCCACAGATTGTGTCAATAAGGAGCTGTGCTCTTGGTGGGTTTAAATGCCTTAAGGCCTTCCCAGCAGACTTTTCACAGCAGATCCCCCTTCTGTTGCCTTCTCTGGAGCTGCAGCAGCAATGTCTGTGTGCAGAGCTGGGGGCAGATCAGTGCTGGCCCAGCAGCTGTGCCCAGCAGCAGCAGCACTTGGTGTTGCCAGTGCTGCTGCCGTGGCCCTGCCCCGCTGCCCTGGTGTTGCTGTAGGGCCTGAGTGCTCTCGGGGCCAGGCACAGCCCTGGGGGTGGCAGTGCCGGGGCTGCAGCAGGAACAGGCGATGGTCACTACTGGGGTGTTGAAGTCGGAGGGAGAAGACCCACCTTTCTTGATCAGCATCGACTCCGTTTATTCACTCCATCAATCACTTTTTATAACCGTGTTAATTAAGTTCATGCATATTGCAAACCCGAGCTCACAATAGGTCAGAGATAACACACCAACCCCTCCTTATGTTTCCAATACCAAGATTTGGGTTCTCAAAATTATTTTTGCTTTCCCAAAACAGCCAAAGATAGAATATCTACTTGTTATGAGAAGCTGCCTGAGAACTCTGGTATGCAAGGTTCTCAAGGCCTTCATGTTTGTCACTTTTACTTGTAATTAAAAACAACCTGAGAACTTCCTCTGTTTACAGAAACCGGCTGTGAGAATTTTACTCCTCACAGCTGCCTTCTAAGCCATTTCTGAAAAAATCTCCAACAATTACCGGTTTTTTCTTTTTTGCCCAAGGAGGTTGGTATGCTGGGTTTTTCTATCATTCCACTGACCATACCTTGAATACTACCAAGAATACAAAGCAAAACAAACAAAGCATTCAAAAGTACACTCAGTATCTCTATAAGGTCCAAGCAATGGTCCAAGCAATGGCTTTTACCCCAAAGGGTTAAAAGGCTGTCAGCTGTCCTCCCTCATGTGCACCTGGGGAGGAGACTAATGGCGAGTCTGAAAAATGATCCTTTGTGTCCTTGAAGTTTTCACATCCACCCTTTTCTTGGGTTTCTCAGAAAAGTTCAAAATCAGTTTTACAGACTGTAATCCTTTAGTCATTTGGCTCAAATGGCATCAGCTGGGTTATTTCTCAGTCCTTGGTTGATTTGGAGTAGTGAAAAATTAGCATGCATTTAAAACACTTAAAATATCTAAAATTAACAGACTTATTTTAAGATCAACAAAACTTATATGTAAAATCAATTAACTCTAATGAAACTTAAACAAGAATCAGAAAAATTCTATGGGCTAATTGTATCACACTCTTTGTAACACAAAAATAGGCAATTCTAACAATTATTACACTATAAGCAATATTCTCAGCTAGCACAGTTTCTCTCTTACAAGGGATCTAAACTAGGGAAACAAACCAAAAAGGCTATGACTATTTATAGGATATGCTATACAACAGATGCAAAAAAAAAAAAAAAATCTCTATGTGCTACAAGGCTCAAACAAAACTCAGGTGTGCTAATATGACCTATAAAAATAAGCTAAAGGAAGTTTGTTTTTTATTCTCAAACAGCAGATATATTTTAAACAAAAACAGCTCTACTCACAAATGATTCTGATTGTCTCTTTTAACTAGTCTCTCTAATGTTCACAACAACACTTTGCACACAGGTCATAAAATAAACGCCTATCATAAAAACATAAATCTATCTAACATCACTTAAACTCAGTAATATTTAGACTTAAAATACTTAAAATATTTAAACTTAACAAAACTTAACATTATTTAAGCTTAATTTTAACAAAATCAGCTGATTTTAAATTCTATATAACTTATACTTAATATAATTTTAATCTTAACAAAAAACTTTTGGTCAACAAAAGTTTGTTTGCCGGCAATCATGATAGAAAGCAAGTGATATTTCAAAATGAATACCAAATACTGCATGTTTTTATTAATCACATGTTTTTAAAAACCATGCCTTTATTAACTAAAATTTGAAATTATTATTTCAAATTTTTTATTTAATATTTTTATTATTATTTTATTTTATTATTATTATTTTATTTTATTATTATTCATTTTATTATTTATCATTATTTTATTTTATTATTTATTTCCTATTTTATTATTATTTTATTATTATTCATTTTATTATTTATCATTATTTCATTTTATTATTTATTTAATATTTTATTATTTTATTTATATTATTATAATGCCTTCTAAAGTGGCTTTGGAGTAGGAAGCACCACTTTAAAAAAACAAATATTTCCTTTGGATTCAGAGAAAGGAAACAATTCTTATTTAAAAATAATTATATAGTAGTTTTATAAAATGCCTCTTTAAGGAAATACATCAACAGATGTTTTCCTTGTGTAAAATTGACAATTTTTTTTTAGGTCAAATCTTTGAAACACATATACTACTTAAAGTTTGTGTTCATGCACTACCTTCTATATCAATAATTCAATAAAACTTCTAATCTATACCAAAACTATTTTTCTTTATTCAAAATGTGTACCACTCCTAATTTAGCTTTTAGGGCTTAAGCTAAACCCATGTCATCAGAAAACTCTGAGTTTCTCATTTCTTAATTCTTCCTCTAAGTTCTTTTCCCATTGTATGTGTCCTAGGGAACAGCAAAACCACATTGCATACCACTGGAGTAAGACACTGTTTAAAATCTTTAAAAGCAGCATTTAGGATCAAACTAAAGCTTGATAGAGAAATCTGTCTGCACTTTGAAATGCAAAACCTCTTGCAACTGTTATTATTGGAGAGTGGATACTGGCAAGAACAGAAACTGCACAGACAGGGGAGAGAGAGAGAGCCTAGGAGCTTGAGTCCAGTGGACTCCAGCCCTGGGCCTTTCACAGCTAAGGCTCTGTTTGTAGCAGCAAGGAAAGGTAAAAATGTGACCATCTTTCTCAGCTTCACCCTAAGCTGGTTACTAACTTGTATCACTGAATTACTAACACTGCTGAAAAGGGGCAGAAGAGAGTGAGTCCTGGTATTTCTTGGTAAACCACAAAACTGCAAATCTAAGTTTTCAATCAACAAGCTAAAACAACCACTTCAGAACAGCAGCAGTCTTCTCCCACCTGGCTTACTACTAGTCTGAGCAGGAGAGGAAAGAAAAAAAAACCCTAAAGCTTATGAGAATAAGTATGAAATACATATAAACCAAGGTAACAGATTTAAGTGGCTTAAAAAAGTACAGGTACATTCAAGAAAACCAACAGATATTTGTTCCATTTTACAGCAGAGCTACCAAGAGCTTATTTGCTCTCGCGGCACTTGTGTCGGCGGGGGGCCGAGCCCCCCCACGCTGGGCTCTTTGTTTACTCGCTGGCAGGTTGACTCCGCTGCAGCTACCGCTGCAGGTCGCTCCCCCCGCGCTGCTTGGCTCCCTGCGGTGTCGGAGCGAGCGAAAAAAAACTTCTGGTCACATGGCGCGGCGGCGGCTCCGCTCGGCTCCCGCCGGGGCCAGGCCCCGCATGGCCGCGGCGCCGCTGGTGCTGGTGCTGCTGGTGGCCGCCTGGCGCTGGCTGCAGGGCGCGGCTTCCCCCGCGCTGCGTGCGGTGCGGTGCGGCTTCCTCCGCGCTGGGTGCGGCGCGGCGCGACTCCCGCCGCTCTCGGCTCCCGCGGCGGCTCGGTTCCCGCTGCGCGGCTTCTCCCTGCCGCTGCCTCTGTTATCGCCGCTACAGCGCAGCACTACAGGCGGTCGCTCGGCGCAGCTGCTCAACGTTTTGACAGTTTTATCACTCTTCCATAATAAATGACCGAATTCATGCCATCCTGTTAACTCGTAAACCGCATGGAGGATAAGGAAAATCCCCCCAGCACAGCCGTCAGTCCAAAGTCCTGTTAAATCCTTTTGCAAATTCATCCCCTTAATCTGTCTTGTCTATAAAAAAGCAATAAAAAGATCATATGTGGCTTGCCTTTCTATTACCTCTAAATTGAAAGCGCGCGCTTCTGCAGCTCTTTCAAGGTCGCGGCCACACGTTTTGGCCAGGCTCGTCTGTTACGGTCACCTGGAACACGGCATCTCTCGGCGTCTTTTCTTTCGCTTTTTTTTTTTCCTTCACGCTTTTGCTGTCCCGGCTGCTACGGAGACCCGACCTGTAATTCCAACTTCTCGTGGCGCCGCAGTACAACGTCCAGGGTCACCATATATTGAAGTCGGAGGGAGAAGACCCACCTTTCTTGATCAGCATCGACTCCGTTTATTCACTCCATCAATCACTTTTTATAACCGTGTTAATTAAGTTCATGCATATTGCAAACCCGAGCTCACAATAGGTCAGAGATAACACACCAACCCCTCCTTATGTTTCCAATACCAAGATTTGGGTTCTCAAAATTATTTTTGCTTTCCCAAAACAGCCAAAGATAGAATATCTACTTGTTATGAGAAAGCTGCCTGAGAACTCTGGTATGCAAGGTTCTCAAGGCCTTCATGTTTGTCACTTTTACTTGTAATTAAAAACAACCTGAGAACTTCCTCTGTTTACAGAAACCGGCTGTGAGAATTTTACTCCTCACAGCTGCCTTCTAAGCCATTTCTGAAAAAATCTCCAACACTGGGGCAGCGCTGACACCTCAGCCCAGGGCCTGGGGGCTCCAGGCTCCTTGCCCAGGCTCTCAAAAACACAGCCAGGCCAATGCTCAGCACAGAACAGCCCCGTGAGCAGCCCCAGGCTGGCCGTGGGCAAGCACCACTTGCAAGCTGGTGCTCTGCAAGGGCCCTGGGGCAGACAGGAAGAAGCAGCAGAGCAGGGGCTGATCCCCCAGGTCCTTTTCTGCCTGGCCACTGTCTAGCCACTCTGTCCCCAGCCTGCAGCCCTGCAGGGGTTGTTGTGGCCAATGTGCAGGACCCATGACTTGGTCTTGTTTATTCTCACATTGTTGGATTTGGCCCCTGGATTGAGCCTGTCCAGGTCCCTCTGCAGAGCCCTCCTACCCTCCAGCAGATCCACACTCCAAGCTAACTTGGTCACCACAGTTCCATGAGGCCATA
>NW_026992865.1:0-5000 GCF_028769735.1 Zonotrichia leucophrys gambelii
GCTTGTGGCTGGGTCTGCTGGTGCTGGGTGGGGCTGGTCTGGGGGGGGTGTGGCTGGGGGCTGGGGCTGTGGGGTGTGCTGCTGTGGTGCTGTGTGGCTGGCGGTGGGGGTGGCTGGCTGCTGGGTGTGTGGCTGGGGTCTGGGTGGGGGTGGGGTCTGTGGGGGCTGTGGGTGGTGGTGCTGGTGGCGGGTGCTGGGGTGGGTGGGGTGGGGTGGCTGGCTGGTGGTGGTGCTGGGGGCTGTGTGGGTGGGGGGGCTGGTGGCTGGGGCCTGGTGCTGTGGGTGCTGGGGGGCTGGGGGGGCTGTGCTGTGCTGGTGGGCTGGGGGGTGTGGTTGTGGCTGGGGCTGGCTGGTGCTGGTCTGTGGTGGCTGGGGTCTGCTGGTGGTGGGTGGCTGTGGCTGGGGTGGGGTGGGGCTGGTTGGTGGGCTGGGTGGCTGCTGTTGGGGGGCTGGGGTGCTGGCTGGCTGCTGTGTGGGCTGCTGCGGTTCTGGGCTGGCTGCTGTGGGGCGGCTGCTGCTGGGCTGGGGCTGGCTGGGTGGCTGGGCTGCTGGTGGGGCGTGGCTGGCTGGGGGTGTGGTGGGGTGTGGCTGCTGTGGGTGGGGGCTGGGGTCTGCTGGGCTGGTGCTGGGTGGGCTGGCTGGTGGGGTGGGTGTCTGGTGGGCTGTGTGCTGTGCTGGCTGGGGCTGGGTCTGGCTGGTGTCTGGGCTGGTGCTCGTGGGCTGCTGGCTGTGGGTGCTGGTCTGGGGGCTGTGGGCTGCTGGCTGGGTGGGCTGGCTTTGCTGGCTGTGTGGGCTGGTGGTGCTGGGGCTGGGTGCTGGGGGGGTGCTGGGGCTGGTGGTGCTGGCTGGCTGTGGGTGTGGTGCTCTGTGGTGGTGTGGTGCTGGGTGCTGGGGGGGTGCTTGGTGCTGGTGTCTGGGTGGGGGCTGTGTGGTGCTGCTGTGGCTGGCTGTGCTGCTGGTTGGGGTGGGTGCTGTGGGGGTGGTGGGTGGCTGTGCTGTGTGGGTGGCTGGGCTGTGGTTCTGGTGGGCTGGTGGTGGGGGCTGGCTGCTGCTGCTGGGGTGGGGGTCTGCTGGGCTGTGTGTGCTGTGCTGGGTGCTGGGCTGGGGGGCTGTGTGGCTGGGGGCGTGCTGTGTGGGGCTGGTGGCTGTGCTGGTGGCTGGGGGGCTGGGTGCTGGGGTGGTGCTGGCTGGGCTGGTGCTGCTGCTGGTGTGGTGTGGGGCTGGTGGGTCTGGGCTGTGCTGGCTGGCTGGTGGCTGGGCTGGGGTGCTGGGTGGGCTGCTGGCTGCTGCTGGGGTGGCTGTGTGCTGTGGGCTGGGGCTGGTGGGGTGGGCTGTGCTGGTGGGGCTGGCTGGCTGGGGGTGGCTGTGGCTGGCTGGCTGGGCTGGGCTGGGTGTGTGGGGCTGGTGGTGGCGGGGCGGTGGCTGGCTGGGGCTGCGGCTGTGGGTGCTGGGTGCTGGTTGGGGCGGGGGTGGGCTGGCTGGGGGTGGGGCTGTGTGCTGGGGGGCTGTGGGGGCTGGGGGGGGCTGCTGGTCTGTGGGTGGCTTGCTGCTGGGGCTGGGGGCTGTGGGGCTGGGGTGCTGCTGGGGGGGGTCTGCTGGGGTTGTGGCTGTGGTGGGGGGGGGGTGGGGGGGGGGGTGGCTGTGGGTGGTTCTGGTGGGGGGGGGGGGGGCTGCTGGGTGCTGTGGGGGGGGCTGTGGGTGGGTGGCTGGGTGGTGGTGGCTGCTGCTGGTCTGTGTGGTGTTGGCTGGTTGTGCTTGGGGCTGGGGTGCTGGTGGGGGGGTGCTGGCTGGGGTGTGTGCTGGGGCTGCTGGTGGCGTGGGCTGGGGGCTGGGGGGGGTGGCTGGGGCTGGGGGGGGTGGGGGTGTGCTGGGGGGCTGGGCTGTTTGTGCTTGGTTTGGGTGTGGTCTGGCTGGTGGTGGCTGGCTGTGGTGCTGGCTGGTGCTGTGGGGGCTGGTTGTGGCGTGGTGGCGTGGCTGGGCTGGGTGGGTGGGGGTTGTGTGGTGGCTGCTGTGGGGGGGGTGTTTGGTGGGGTGTGGTGGGGGCTGTGGGTGGCTGCTGGTGCTTGGGGGGTGGGCTGGCTGGGTGGGGCTGGCTGGGTTGGCTGCTGGGGGGGGTCTCTGGGGCGGCTGGCTGGCTGGGCGTTGGGGGCTGGCTGGTGGGGGGTGGGGTGCTTTGCTGTGTGTGGGGCGGCTGTGGTCTGGGTGTGTGGGGGGGTGGGTGGGGGGGGTGGTCTGGGTGCTGGGGTTGGTTGGGCGGCGGGGGGGCTGCTGTTGTGGCTGGGCTGGGTGGTGGGGGGGGGTGGGGCTGGTGGGTGTGCTGGGGCTGGGGTGTGTCTGGGGTGCTGGGGGTGGGTGGGTGGTCGGTGTGGGGTGCTTGGGGTCTGTGGTGGCTGGCTGGGGGTGGCTGGGGGGGTGGTGGTGGTGCTGCGTGGTGGTGGGTGGGGGGGGTTGGTGGCTGTGGTGTGGGGGGTGGGGGGTGCTTGTGTGGGTGGTGGGTGTGGCTGGCTGGTGGGGGGCGGTCTGGGGGGTGCTGTGTTGGGCTGTGTGCTGGTGCTGGGGTGTGGCGGCGGGTGATGGCTGGGCTTGTCTGTGGGGGGGGGGGTGTGCGGGGGGGGCTGCTGGTGGTGGCTGGGTGTGCTGGGCTGGGTCTGGGTGGTGGTGTGTGGTGTGTGTGTGTGGGGCTGGGTGGGTGCTGTGGCTGTTGGGTGGGGCTGGCTGTGCTGCTGGTGTGGGGGGTGGGGGGGGGTGTGGGTGGCTGTGGGGGCTGTGGGGGTGTGGGGGGGTGTGTGTTGGGTGTGGTGGCTGGGGGGCTGCTGGTGGGGGGGTGGGTTGGCTGGGGGGGGCTGGTGGGGGGGGGGGGGTTGGGGGGTGCTGGGGGTGGGGGGGTGTGTGGGGTCTTGTGGGCTGCGTGTTGGGGGGTGGCCTGGGGGCTGGTGGGCTTGGGCGGCTGGGTGGGCTGGGTGTGCTGGTGTTGGGTGGGGGTGGGCTTGGGGGGTTGTGTGGTGTGGCGGGGGCTGTGGGGGGGGTGGCTGGCTGCTGGTGGGGGCTGTCTGGGGTGTGGTGGCTGTTGGGGGGGGCGTGGTGGGGGGCGTGTGTGCGGGGCTGGGGGGGTGGGCTGTGGGTGGGGCTGTGTGGGTCTGGGCTGCTGGGCTGTGGCTGGCTGGGTGGGTGCTGTGTGCTGGCTGGTGGTCTGGGCTGTGTGGGTGGGCTGGGGGCTGTGGGTGGCTGGGGGCTGCTGTCTGGGGTGGGGCTGGTGGTGGGGCTGGGCTGGTGGGGGTGGGGCTGCTGGTGGTGGCTGGGGTGCTGTGTGGCTGGCGGGTGGGCTGGGGCTGCTGGTGGGCTGCTGTGGTGGGTGGGGCTGGCTGCTGGGGGCTGCTGGGCTGGTGCTGTTGTGGTGGTGGCTGGCTGTGGTGGCTGTGGCTGGTCTGCTGCTGGGCTGGGCTGGGCTGCTGGTGTGGCTGTGCTGTGGTGCTGGGCTGGTGCTGGGTGCTGGGGCTGGTGCTGGCTGTGGGTGTGGCTGTGGTGCTGGTGGACTGTCTGTGTGGGTGGCTGGGGCGGTGCTGGGGCTGTGCTGGGGTGTGGGGCTGGTGTTGGCTGGTGGTGTGGCTGGCTGGTGCTGCTGGGGGTGTGGTGTGCTGGGGCTGCTGCTGGGTGGGTGCTGGGCTGCTGCTGGGGCTGGGTGGTGTGTTGCTGGCTGGGGGCTGGCTGGGTGTTGGTGGGTGGGTGCTGGGGCTGGGGCTGCTGGGGGCTGTTGTGGCTGGCTGCTGTCTGGTGTGGTGCTGGTGGCTGGGCTGGGGCTGTGCTGTGGTGGGCTGTGGCTGGGGTGGGCTGGTGGGTGTGGCTGGCTGTGTGGGTGGTGGTGGGGCTGGCTGCTGGTGTGCTGTGTTGTGTGGGCTGCTGTGGGTGGGGGGGGTGGGGGCTGGGGGGGCTGTGGGCGGGTGGGGGGCTGTTCTGTGCTGCTGGTTGTGCTGTTTGCTGGGGTGCTGGGTGGGGGGTGGCTGTGGGGGGTGGCTGGTTGGTGTGCTGGTGGTGGCTGGGCTGGGGGTGGGTGGTGGGGCTGGGTGGGGGGGGGTGTGCTGGGGGGTGGTGGTTGCTGGCGGGGCTGGGGTGGGGGTGGGGCTGGGGGGGTCTGCTGGGGGCTGCTGCTGTCTGGTGGTGGGCTGTGGGGGGGTCTGGTGGGGCTGGTGGCTGGTGCTGGTGCTGGTCTGGGGTGGGCTGGGCTGGCTGGGCTGGGTTGTGTGGGGGGGTGCTGGGTGGCTGGGGGCTGGGTGCTGGCTGTGCTTGGGGGTCTGTGGCTGCTGGGGGCTGCTGGGGGGGGTGCTGGCTGTGGGTGCTGTGCTGGGGCTGTGGGTGCTGTGGGGCTGCTGGTGGGGGCTGGGGGTGGGGTGGGTGGTGCTGGTGGCTGGGTGGCTGGGTGGCTCTGGCTGCTGGTGGTGTGGTGGCTGGGGGCTGCTGTGTCTGGCTGGTGGTGGCTGGGCTGGGGCTGGGCTGCGGGGGTGGCTGGGTGGGCTGGCTGGGGGGTGTGGCTGGGTGGTGTGCTGGTGGGTGGTGGGGGCTGGGGGCTGGGCTGGGGTCGGCTGGCTGCTGGGCTGGCTTGGGGGGGTGGTGGCTGTGTGGGGGTGTGCTGGTGGGGGTGTGCGGGGCTGGGTGCTGGCTGTGGCTGGGTGGGGCTGTCTGGTGCTGGTTGGGGGTGCGGCTGCTGTGTTGGGGTGGGGGGGCTGTGGTCTGTGGGGCTGCTGGGCTGGGGTGGGTGGGTGTGTGGGTGGGGGGGGGGTGGTCTGTTGGGCTGTGGGGTGGTTGGTGGGGGGCTTGGGGGGTGTGGGGGGCTGGCTGGTGGGGGCTGGGGTGGGCTGCTGGGGTGCTGGGCTGTGGCTGGGGGGGGTGGGGGTGCTGGTTGGGTGCTGGGGGTGGGGTGGTGGTGGTCTGGGCTGCTGGGGTGGGTGGGGTGTTGGGGGGGGTGGGCTTGTGGGTGCTGGCTGGGTGTGGCTGTGTGTGGGGGT
>NW_026992865.1:10000-27890 GCF_028769735.1 Zonotrichia leucophrys gambelii
TGGGCTGTGGGGGGGTGGCTGTGGTGGCCTGGGGGGTGGCTGGGGGGGCTGGGGGCTGGGGGGGGTGGAGGGCTGTGTGGGCTGGTGGGCTGCTGTGGCTGGGGCTGTGGCTGCTGGTCTGCTGTGTGGGTGCTGGGGGGGGTGGTGCCCTGGGGTGGCTAGGGTGCTGCAGGGACGTGGGTGTCTGGGTGGCTGTGCTGTCTGGGGGGCGGCTGGGTGGGGCTGGCTGGGGCTGTCTGGGGGCTTGATGGGGTGGGGGGGGGGGGGGTGGTGGCTCTGCTGGGGGGGGGTGGGGGCTGCTGGGGGGAGTGGGGGTGGTGCGAGGGGGGTCTGTGTGCTGGGGGGGTGGGTGGGGCTGGGGTGTGCTGTGGGGGGGGGCGGGGTGCTGGGGTGTGGGGGTCTGGGGCGGGGGGAGGGGGGGGGGCTGGGGGGGGGGAAGGTGGGTGCTGGGGTGGGGGGCTGCTGTGTGTTGGGTGGGTCTTAGGTGTCTGGCTGGGGCAGCTGGGGGGGGGGCTGGGGGGGCTGGTGGGTGCTGGGGTCTGGGGTGGGCGCTGGCTGCTGGCTGGGTGGGTGGACTGGGGGGGTGTGGGGGGTGTGGGGTGCTGTGTGGGGCTGTGGGGAGGGGGGCTTGCTGGGGGGGTGCTGTGGTTCTGTGGTGCTGGGGGTTCTGGGGGGGGGGTGGGGGGGGCTGGGTGTGGTGTGGGGGGTGCTGCTGGGGGCTTTGGGTCTCTGTGTTGGGCTTCTGGGGCCTTGGGCTGGTGGAGCCCTGGAGCTGTGGGGGTGGTGGTCTGGGGGGGGGTGCTGGGGGGTGGGCTCTGTTGTGGGGGTGTGGTGCCTGGTGGGGTGGGCCCTGGCCTTGTTTGTCTTTTTATTTTCTTTCTTCTGCTCTTCTGCTGTCTCCTACTGCCCCTCTGTGGGGCTGGGGCTGGCCTGTGGTGGGGGGGTCTGGGGGTGGCTGGGGGGGGGGGGCTCTGGCTGGCTGGTGGGTGGGTGGGGCTGGCTGGGGGTGCTGGTTCTGGGAGGGCTGCTGGGGCTGGGGGGTGTCTGAGGCTGGGGGCCTGTGCTGCTGGGCTGTGTGGGTGTGGGCTCTGGTGCTGCTGGTCTGGGGCTGGCTGTGGGGCAGGGGGGGGGCTGTGGCTGGACTGGTGGGGGCTGAGGGTGGCTGCATGGGTGGGCTGGTGGTGCTGGGGGGGCTAGGGGTCTGGCTGTCTCTGTGGGGGCCTGGGGGGCTGTGGGGGGGGCTGGCCTGGGGGGGTGTGGGGGGTTTGGTGTGCTTGCTGTCTGGTGGCCTGGGGCTGTGCTTGTGTGGTGGGGTGGCTGGGTCTGTGGGGGGCCCGTGGGCTTGGTGGTGGGTGGGTCTGTGTGGCCTGGGGCCCCTGGGGGGGGGTCTGGTCTGTGGGGGGTCTGCTGGGTGGCTGGGTGGGGTGTGCTGGTGGTGCTGGGGGTGGGGGTGTGTGGGGTGGGCTGGGGCTTGGGTGGGGGGTGGGGTGGGGCCAGGGGTGTTCTGGGTGGGTGCTGGGGGGGCTGCTGGGCTGGGGTGTGGGGGGTCTCTGTCTCTGCTGTGCTGGCCTGGGGGGGCTGGTCTGGGGGGCCCTGGGGGGGTGGGTCTGCTGGGTGTGTGGGGGCTGGGGGTCCTGCTGGGTGGGGGGGCTGGCTGGGGCTGGGCTCTGGGCTGGTGGCTTGGGCTAGGGTGGTGGGGTGGGGGGGACTGGCCCTGGGGGGAACCCACCCCTGCCCTCTCTTTGTGCATTTCTGGTGCTTAGGGGCAGCGGGGAGCCTCTGGATCAGCCTCTGCCTCCGACTGAGTCTGATTCGATGACGACTCTTTGTCTGAATTGCGGTGATTCTACGACATTCCCCCTGGGCACGGCGGGAGCAGGTTCCCCTGCCTCCGAGTTGGGCTCTTCGACAAGGGGGGCGGCTTTACCCATCTCTTAGTCTGCACAGTCTGTCTGGCAGGTGCAGGTGATGGAAGCTGCCAAGGGTGGGGCAGTGGTCGGAGTTCCGTCAGGCCCCACTTCAGTGAGACCAAGTGGGCGCGTTTGGCAGCCACTGCAGAGGAGCAGAATGCTATGCTGGGACTGCAGGATCCCAGGTGTGTGATTGGCACTGACAAGCTGTTGGGCACAGGAAATCATGCTGATCCTTTGGGGCAAGCTGGCTTTGATCCCCTCGTTCTTGACCAGTTCCAGACAATTGGCATTACAGCAATGGTTTGGACCCTGGAAATGACTGCTCCAAAGCAGCCATTTGCGACCGTTGTCCAGGGGGCTGATGAGCCTTTCATGAAATTTGCAGGGACGCTGACTGCCTCTGTGGAGAGGCAATTGGCAGATACTGTGGCCAGGAGACTTGTGATTGCAAACCTTGTGAGAAGTAACTGCAATGACAATTGTAAGAGAATCATAGAGGCTCTTCCTGGTGAGCCTACTGTCTCCCACATGGCAGAGGCCTGTGCAAACATAGGCTCCTCAGTTCAGAAGATGGCTGCCTTGGCTACTGCTGTGCAACTGGTCAGGGCAGTGCCTCAGGGCAGGCGACCACAGCAGGGGAATGCTCAGGCCAGCAAGAAACAGGGGAAGAAAGCACAGAAAGTCAAAATTCCCATGTTCTTGTGTGGTCGGTGTGGAAGGCTGAACCATACTGCAAATGTCTGTAAGGTGACTGTTCATGTTAATGGCCAAGCTTTGCTGGGCTTGGGAAATGAGGAGCAGAGCGCAAAGGAAAGACATGCCCAGACACAAGCTTCTCTCCAGGCCCTGGAGCCGATGGAGGTTTGCTTGGCTGGCTTGCAGCCAGCACCTGTTGATCAGCAGGTGTGGATGTCTGCACCGCAGCAATAGCTGTTTTAGAATCTTGTTAAATACACAAGGTTGCCCTGGATGCCTTTGGTCCCTTGGGTGGGGGGATGAGTGCTCTCCTGATGGGGTGATCTTGTGCCACCCTTCAGCGCATCATTGTGCACCTGGGGCTCATTGATGCAGATTTTACAGGGCAGATTTGTGCCATGGTCTCCACACCCACTCCCCCTGTCACAATCCCAAAAGGGACATGGCTTGCTCAACTTGTGCCTTTTAAGTCTTCTGTTCGCAGGACAGCTGACCGGTCACATGGAGCTGGTGGTTTTGGATCCACCGGGCCACCTCAGGTTCACTGGACTGCTGTCCTGACCAAGGACCGTCCCGAGATGCTGTGTACCCTGTCCGTTCCTCGTGCGACACCGTCGGAAATCCACCTCCACGGGCTTCTCGACAGCGGTGCTGACATCACTGTTCTCTCCCTTGCCGCCTGGCCCTCGGAGTGGCCCCTGGATCCGGTGGGGACATCTGTCGCGGGCCTGGGAGGGACGGCGCAATGTTACGTGGCCCAGCAGCCCGTGCTGGTCACGAACCCGGAGGGACAGATGGCCTGGGTTAGGCCTCATGTTACTTCTACTCCTGCCAACCTCTGGGGGAGGGATGTTCTGTCTGCCTGGGGGGTGCGTATCAGGACGGATTTTTAATGGGGGCCACTGCAGTGAAGGGCGCAGAGTGTCCTACTCCTCCTATATGGTGGCTGGTGGACAAACCCGTTTGGGAGAAGCAGTGGTCCCTCACTGATGATAAATTAGTCGCCCTTTGGAATTTGGTGCAGGAGCAGTTGGACCATGGTCATCTGGAGCCTTCTAACAGTCCTTGGAATACTCCTGTCTTCTGTATCAGAAAGAAATCTGGGAAATGGAGGTTGTTGCAAGACCTCCAGAAGGTCAATGCCGTGATGGAAAGCATGGGACCATTGCAGGTGGGCATGCCATCGCCTACCATGCTTCCTGCAGGCTGGCCGGTCCTCATTGTGGATCTGAAGGATTGTTTCTTTACGATTCCTTTGCATCCCGATGATAGACCGAAGTTTGCCTTCTCGGTGCCAGCGATTAATGAGGCTGAGCCCGCACAGAGATATCAATGGAGGACATTGCCCCAGGGCATGTGCAATTCTCCTGCCATATGCCAATGGTATGTGGCCTGTGCCTTGTCTGGAGTTCGCAAGCAGTTTCCTGATGCGCGTCTGTATCATTATATGGACGACATTTTGGTGGCCGCGTCCACCCAGGATGAGCTGCTGAGGATTCAGCCTCGGTTGCTCGATGCTTTGCATGCTCATGGACTGCAGGTGGCTCCAGAAAAGGTCCAACAGAAACCACCTTGGAAGTACTTGGGGGTCAAGATTCTGGAACGGACAATCTGTCACCAGGAAGTGCAATTTGTGCATTCTGTGAAGACACTGAATGATGCTCAGAAATTGATAGGTGTCATCACTTGGTTACGTCCGTATTTGGGATTAACCAATGCACAGCTGTCTCCTCTGTATGATTTGTTGAAAGGAGACTCTGATCTAAAGTCGCCTCGCACACTGACCCCTGAGGCGCGTAAGGTGTTGGAGGTGGTTCAGCAAGCTGTTTCGGCTTGTCAGGTTTATCTCATTGATCCCTCCGTTGATGTCACTGTGTTCATCACCACTCCAGATTTGCATCCCACAGGTGTCATTGGTCAATGGAGTGACAAATGGTCTGATTCCTTGCACGTTCTGGAATGGGTTTTCCTGCCCCATCAGCTGTAGAAGACGGCAACTACATTGTTTGAGCTGATTGCTCGCTTGATAATCAAATGCCAGCAACGGTGTTTGCAATTGATGGGTGCGGATCCTGCAGAGATCATACTCCCGGTACAACGGGAGGATTTTGACTGGAGCTTTGCAAACAGTGTGTCCCTGCAGAGTGCTCTGGAAAATGTTTCAGGGCAGATCACTTATCATCTGCCCAGCCATAGGCTGTTGCATATGGCGAAATCCACACAGATTTCTTTGCGGCCCAAGAATAGTCAGGAACCCGTGCAAGGACCCACCGTCTTCACTGACAGTTCAGGGAGAATGGGAAAGGCCATTGTCACCTGGAGAGATGGATCTGAGTGGCAGGTTCTGGAAGGCCATGAGGATGGGTCAGCCCAATTGGTTGAACTGAGGGCTGCTGTCATGGCATTTGAGAAATTTTCCCAGGAACCTTTTAACTTGGTCACGGATTCCGCCTATGTGGCTGATATCACACAGTGGTTGGGTCGCACATTCGGTTTTGAAGGAGGTCAGTAATCCTGCCTTGTTTCATTTACTGAAGACCTTGTGGTGTGCCATTCAGGCCCGAGTTCATCCATTTGATGTTCTGCATGTGAGGAGTCACACTGATTTGCCAGGTTTTATAGTAGAAGGTAACGCGAGGGCTGACAAGTTGGCTAACCCAGCATGGGTAGTGCCTCAGCCTGATACACTCGCACAGGCCAAGGCATCACATGGGTTTTTCCACCAGAACGCACACACCCTGCAGAAGCAGTTTCAGCTGACGCCAACTGAGGCTCGTGACATTGTCGAGTCATGTGATGACTGCCATGCACTTGCTCCACCTCTGCCAGCAGGGGTAAACCCCAGATGTCTTAGGGCCTTGGAGCTTTGGCAGACCGATGTCACCCAGGTTGCCGAGTCTGGCCGGCTCAAGTATGTGTGTGTGTCACTGTGGACACGTTCTCCTCTGCGATGTGGGCTTCGGCTCACACTGGGGAGAAGGCCCGTGATGTCCTTGCCCACTGGAGGCAGGCCTTTGCTGTTCTGGGCATACCTTCTGCTGTGAAAACCGACAATGGTCCTGCTTACGCATCGCCAAAAGATGCGGCAATTCCTGCAGTTGTGGGGTGTCTCACACAAGTTTGTTATCCCTCATTCTCCAACTGGTCAAGCTATTGTAGAACGTGCTCATGGTACTTTGAAGCAGGTTCTTCAAAAACAAAAATGGGGAATGCAGGGTGAAACCCCACACAGTCGGTTGGCAAAAGCTTTGTGCACAATCAATCATCTCACTGTGCCACAGAACTCAAATAACCCTGTCATTTTGAATCAGCATCTCTCATTACAGGCTGCGGACGAGGCACATCAGCCTCGAGCGAAAGTTCGGGTGCGGAATTTAGTCACCAAACAGTGGGAAGGTCCCTATGACCTTATCACTTCGGGGCGCGGGTATGCTTGTGTATCCACAGATACTGGGGTACGCTGGGTACCTTCAAAATGTGTTCGCCCTCACCTGCGACCGCAGAGACAGAATCCAGCTGACGGGCAAGATGGAAACCGTGACCAACCTGAAAGGCATCAAGCGGGGGAATCATTGAGTGATGATTCGGATGCAGACGTTGAGAGTGATCACTCCGATGACTCCTCTGCAAGTGGACATTGAATGTTGTTCATATTTTCCTTTTCACATTGTTCATTTCTTTTCCTTTTTCTTTTTTAAACGGAAAAGTGTGAGATGTCACCCTGTTTTTTTAAGATTTTCTAAGCCTTCTGATGTTGACATTCTTGTAGTGAATTCTCTCACACACTTTCTGTAAATAACTCATTGTTTTGCATTCCTTTATGGAGGGGGAGAGAGTTGATGGACCGTTGGTTTGACCAGTGTCATTGCAGAGATGTCAATGTCACCTTCCAATCCACTGTCACTTTTGTAAAACTATAAATATTGGAGTCAGAGAATAAAACTTCCCTTTTTTTCCCTTCACCTTGAGTGGTGGTGTGCTTGTGTTCTCTCGTGTCCTTCAGTGACATTTAAATATAAACACCAAGGTGAAAATGCACTGCTTTGTGTTTCTATGTCACAAACTCATGATTAGCTAACAAAGCTTACACTGTAGCATGAGTCCATAAGATGAAATATTGAAGGATTGGGTCAGAAATATACATATCCTTGTTGGCAATGTTTTATTGGCCAATAAATCCTTTAACAGGTTTTGTAAATCGAAGTCTTGTGACCTTCTGAGCATTGTAGTGGAGATGTGACCCAAACTCACCCTTCCTATCTATGTAGAAGATAAGAAAAAGAAATGGCATCATCTAAAACACTCAGAGGTCTGGTCTCTCACTCGTTCCTAACCCCTTCAAATGCTCCTAAGTGTGATTTAGCTGGAAATAGATGACAAGGACTATTAATGCTGGCTCTTTGACTCCAAAGCAGCTGCTTTAGAAGTTTTCACATAACCCTGTGGAGTTAGGTGCCAGAAGTGGATCATTTGAAGAAACTTTCCCAACTGACTTGCATGGAGGTTTGTTTGAAGGGTATTTGAGGGGAAACCCTCCCAGCCGAGGTCTGGGCTTTGGCCTAGCTGTGTCCCCTGCTGATTGTGAAGTGTGCCATCAGCTGCATAGGGGTTTCTGGGCTAAAAAAATAATTGAGTCACTTGGACTTGCTCTTTTTGGCCTATAAAAGCTGGACCCACTTTTGGGGCAAATTTGGAGACCTCATCTCTGGGGGAATGGATGACGGAGAATTTTCCCAATTGCTGGGAATGCTTCCCAGTTCCTTAATGTAAAATGCAAGTGCAGATCCGCAAGATGATAAACAATTTAGGCAACTGGTGATGCATCTTTCTAAATCACTCTCCTTTCTCTTTTACAATACTGTTTTAGGTGCATTACCTTGCTTGTTGTCGCTTGTCACTAAAACCAAGCGAATATTTTTATTGAATGTATCATCCCGCACTGTGGTTCCTTCATACTCACGTAAAAGAAGATCATTATTTCCAGTGGTGTGTCCTTTAAATCGCCTCAGCCAATTGGCAGAACACCAGGAGGCCCCTGAGGAGCCGGGTGCTGGGAAGCCCTGAGGAATTGGGTGTCAGAGGGCACAAGCAGCCCCCAGGCAGCCGCCTTGTCCCTGGCACCCGGCTGCTCTGGCGCTCGCCCAGAGCGTCTCCCAGGCCTGCGGCAGAAGCCCTCGAGGCCGGGCCTCAGCAGGAGGGTGGGGGCACCCCTGAGGTGCCCAGGCTGGGCTGGCTGGGCACAGGGAGGGCAAAGCTCCCCTGCTGGGGCATGGCATGAGGGAGTGGGAAGGCCGAGAACCTGAGAATTTATCCCCAAATGTTCTGGCTTTGCCGTAACTTTTACCTCAGGTTTTGTCACAAAACGATCTCTATGTGCCCTCTAGAAATTATTCTGACTTTTTCTCAAAAGTGATTTTTTCCCCAAGAGATCACCTCAGATCTTCCTGCTCAAATATTCACTACATGTGCTTGACATATCACCTCTGATTTCATTACTCACACAGTCCAGGGATTACCTCAACTTGAAAGCCCAAATGTTCATTCCGTACCCTACAGGTGACACCAGGGAATTCCAGCATTCCTGTGCTAGGAAGTTCTGTCCCTCTAAGCTACTGCAGCTTCACCCCTGGCAAAGTGAAACACTCCCAAGCGCTGAGCCAACGCTGCCCCACGCTCCTCGGTGTGTCTGAGCCCAGGGCAGCCCCGGGGCAGCTCCCCCAGGGCTTCTGGAAGGCCGCCCGGCGCCCGGCCCCGCGGGGCGGCCCCAGCGGGTTCGAGTTGCCGCCCGCGGCTGAGGGGAGCGGCGGGGCGGGGCCGCCCGCGCCTGGGCGGGAAACGCTCCCTGCGGCTGAGGGGAACGGGCGGCGGCGGCGCAGTGGGGACCGGCCCGGCCCTGCCGTGTCCCTCAGGGCGAGCCCACGGCCCCTCAGCTGCCCTGGCTTCCCTTCAGCCAGCGGCATGTGCGCTCAACCACACGCGGCGTGCCCGTGATTCCCTCAAGTGACGCTCCCGTTCCCTCAGTGACACCGCCGTACCCTGAGGAACACGACTGACACCCGCCTCCCCTCAGGGACTCTCGCTGGCCTCAGTGGCATGCAGGGCATCTGCACGCCATTCAGAGACCATGATGGCACCTCAGCCACACACAGGACATCTGCCTTCCCTTCAGTGACACAGAAGGCACCTGCAACCTGCTGGGGAAGCCTCAAGTCTGCTCATTGATCCCCTGTGCCCTCAGCATTGGGACACCCAACTTTCCCTCAGTGACCCTCACGTCCCATCGGCAAATCAAGAGGCATCAGCCACCCTGTAGGTGACTCAGAGCGAGTGACTTGGCTCACGGTTGCCAGGGGCCAGCCGCAGGCAGAAATCTATCAGAGCTGGGGAAAAGGCTCTGGCTCTGCTTACAGGGTGGGCTGACGGCCGGGAGAGCTCCATTTCCCCCTTGTGAAGTTGGAGACAGGGCCTTTCACCCTCCTTATAGGGCTGCCCCTCTCTGCAGGCAGCCAAAGGAGCACGACAGCAACAGGCCGAAGACAGCAAAGCAAAGAGCCAGCCCAGCACACAGGGAGGTGGCCCAGTGGAAAGGGCAGCATCGTACCCTGAAGGTGCCAGCCACACTCTCATGTGTTCCTGCCCTGGGAATGCCAGGAATGCTCTCTGTCCAGAGGGCCTTTCTGTGGCCCCTCTGGGCTCAAAGCTGCTGCTCTTCTGGCCCAATGGGGCCTAAAGCCACAAAGCTTGGCCTCCCCCACAGTGACAGGAGTAAGACAAGGCAAGCAGGCAGTGGTGCTCAATGCCTAAGGCTGAGGGGCCGGGGGCTCCAGTCTGGAGCACAGGGAGGGCACACGCCCAGCCCCACAACTCCTGGCCTCAAAGCCCTGAAAGGCTGGGACCAGGGTTCCACATCTGATTCCAGGGGATCCCTCCAACCGCCCACTGAGGAAGCGCCAGAGCAGCCTGCTGTCAGGATCAAGGGGGCTGCCAGGGGGCTGCCTATGGCCTCTGACAGCCCATTGCTCAGGGCATGCCAGCGCCCCAACCCCTCAGGAGCTGCCCCAGCCCGGCCAAGCTGCCCGGCAGCAGCGCCGCAGCCCCACAGCAGCTCCAGAGCAGCCCCACAGCAGCTCCAGAGCAGCCCCATCCAGAGGCACCTGGGAGCGCTCAGCAAGGTAGCCAGCAGCACATGGGCAGGAGGACACGGATGGCGCTTCCTGCCTGGCACAGGGCTTGTGGCCATCTCAAGGCACCGCTCTGGCAGCGATCCCCGCAGTTCCGGCCCCTGCCCAGCTGCTCTGTGGGCAGCACAAAGGCTTCAGCAGAACCACCAAAGGCCAAGGGGCTTCTGGCCATTTTCCTTGCAGCACTGCACGCCTGGGCAGCTGGCTAAATACAAGTACCCTATTCCCTTCTTCCCCCATGCCCTAGGGACCCTGGGCAGCAAAGAAATCACCTTAGAGCCTGTATATTAAAAGACATTCTATATTTACAAACGATAAGAAACGCAAAGGAAGAAAAGAAACATTATAAAGAAAATGAAAATCCCCGCTGGCTCACGTTACCCCAGCAAAGAGGGCCTCCTGGATCAGGTCTCTACAGAGCTCCAGCAGTGCAGCCACCCAAGCCCTGACAGACGAGGTCGAGTGATCCATGCATTGCGCAGCTGATCGTGCAGCCTCTGGAAGATGGAATATCGGCCAAGCTGTGTTGCTCGGAGGACATGCAGTGTTTGAAATGCCAGCTCTGACAAGGGACTGCTCATGTCTTTCGTCAGGCGTTCAAGGGCTGCAAGAGAGAGGAAGAGAGCCAAGGTCAGATCCCGGAGCTGCGGGAAGCCGAGGAGAGACCCCTGCAAGGGCCATCCCAGCCGGCTGTTACCATGGCCAGGAGGGAGCAGGGAGCAAGGGGATCAGCCCAGAGCTGCCGGCCACAAATGGCCCACGTGGTCCTGAAATGTCAGTGTGCTCTGCCCACAGGGGAAGAGCCCTCCGCAGCCGGGGCAGGGCTTGCAGCTCTCCCCCTGGCAGCCCCCGCTGTCAGCCCGCTGCCCTCACTCACCAGTGCAGATCAGCTGCAGCTCGTGCTGCTGCCCCCTCAGGTGCCGCCCGGCGATGCCTGTGAACACAGAGCCTGTCACGGCCCCAGCGGCACAGCTCCCTGCCAGCGGCGCTGCCGGCGCTGTGGCCACACGGGCTGCTGGCCCGGCAGGGCTCAGCCCGGCCCTTGCCGCACGCTGCCGCCCCAGGGCACGGCTGCCAGAGGGCGGCAGCAGCAATGCCCAGGCCAGGCGGGGCTCCACGGCGCCGGGCCCGGCTGGCGCTGCCGGGGCAGCAGGCGGGGCTGGGGCCGAGCTGCGGCGGGCCGGGCCGGGGAGGGAGCCCGGGCTGGTGCCTCACCCATGAACCTGATGGCCGCCTCTCGCAGGGGCTCCTGTGGGCTCTCCAGGTAGGGCAGGGCCTGGCGCAGGTGCTCGGCCGCTCTGCTCCTGTCCTGTGCCAGCTGCAGAGAGCGGCAGGAGGGAAGGGTTGGCGCGGGCTCAGCCCCTGGGCCGGGCGCTGCCTGCGCCCAGCCCCGGCCTCCCCTGCCCGCACAGCCCTGAGGCGCGGCCAGCAGCCGCTGGCCAAGGGCTCCCGAGGGCAGGGATCAGAGGGCCGGCTGCTACCCGGGGAGCCGCGGTGCCGCCCCGCAGCCCCGCCAGGCTGGGGCTCCATGGGCACTCGGCTCGGGCCCACGGGAGCCGGGAGAAGAGCCCGCGCGGCCTCTGGCTGCAGCAGCGGGCAGGGACACAGCTGCCAGCCCACACACTGAGCACCGCCCTCAGGGGCCTTCTCCAGGCTGAGCTTGGTCTTCCAGTCCCTCCTTACCAGGACCTCGGGAAACGTCAACAGGTTCTCTGTCTCCAGCAGCTGCTTGAGTTCCCTCTTCTTCAGGAACCCGACTGCACAATGCAGCGTTTCCCGAGAGGCCTGAAGAGCAGCAGAGAGGCACAGATGGCTCCACAGGCCAAGGCACAGGAGCATCCCAGTGCCACAGCCTGGATGAGGGTGCAGCCCGCAAGGTGCCAGGGCAGGAGGCAGCCCGTCTCTCTCCCAGGGGCACACCAGCAGCTGGCCATGATTCCTCACCTGTGCCACGTGCTTATTCTCATCATGGCAGTGGAAGAATAGTGGAGGTAGGCTCTGGCACACAATTGACTTAAGGGGCTTTTTTCCCTTGTCTACTACCAAATCCATCACCTTGAAGAAGAGGTTAAAGGAGAGTAGCTGCACATGGCTGTTGTCCTAGAGGAAAGGAAAAAAAAGTTAGCACCAGCTACTCCACGCCCCCTGAACAGTACAAAAATCCACAGGGCCCAAAGTTTCTGGGCAGTAAACAGTGCCCAAGACTGGGGACACAGAGCCTTACGTGGTCAAAGAGCAGCAGGAGTGTCTCAGCCAGCTTCGGGGCAGTGGTGTCAGATACCAAGATGTCTTTGTTCTTGAGCAAATTAGTCAAGACAGAGAGCGTCATTCTGACCACCTCTCCATCTGCATCACTCAGCAGCTCCAGAAGGCTTTGAACAACACTGCATATACGCTTGGCCTGCGTGGAACCAAAGGCTGTGCTAGGAAGCCATGGACGGCTGCACCGCCAACACCGCCCTGGCACTGCAAGGCCACCCTGCTGCTGCAGGGCCCAAAGGCCAAATGCCTGCCCCAAAGCACTGGGGCAGGTGAGGCAGGAGAGCTGGGAGCAGCTGCATCAGCTCCTGAAGCCCTGCCAGCCCAAGGGACTGCTTTCCCCAGTGCAGCTTCAGCCGCTGCCCCCTTCTCACCAGCGAGGGATCCTTGCTGACCACCACGAGGCCTCTGAGCGCCAGGCGACGCCGCTCCCTGCACTCGCTCTGCAGGTGCCTTGACATGATCTCCAGTGTGCTGTCAGCAGCTTCACTCCAATCCAGGCACTCGAGGACCTGAAAGGCACAGGGCAGTGACAGGGAGCCGGCCGGCAGCAGCCCAGAAGCTCACAGGGCTGGGCCCAGGCAGCAGCACAGGGCATGGGCACCGTCCTGGCAGCTGTGGCTGTGAGAGGGCAGAGAGCTGGGAGGCAGCTCAGCCAGGCAGTGCTGGCCACCAGGCTCACCTCCACAAAGAATGCCAGGGCGGGCAGATCCCAGTGTGGCTCCTCCTTGCTGAGCAGCCCAAGCAGGCGGAGAGCAATCCCAGAACACAAGGAGAGGGAGACACGGCACATCTCCCTGGAAGGGCAAAAAAGGCAGCAAGACCATGAGGTGGAGGGGCAAACTTCTTCCAGGAATGACTCACAGAGGTCTGGTCTTTCCCCAGCATCCCTGGAGGGAATGTGAGCACTGTGGGAGGTCCCCCTTTCTGGGCACCCTCCTCTCCCAGCATTTTCCAGTCTCCTTGGCTGTCCCTCAGTGACGAGGCTCTCTGGCCCATGACCACAGGGACTGAGTGGGGCACAGGGCACAAATGCCGGGGGCAGTGTGGAGAAGGGGGTCTCACCTGGCCAGCAGACCCACGGCATAGTGCTGGGTGTGAGCACACAGCATCGTGTCCCAGCAACGCTTGCGCTCCATAGCCACCACCTCATTGTCACACCACAGTTGGCAGAGCAGAACCTTCATGGCCTGCACTGCAAACCTGGGTGCAGAGCAAAGCCCAGGTCACACTGGGAGCACTGGCCCTGGCCACAAGGGTTTGGGAAGGACAGGAGGACTGGGACCTGTTGGGCTTGCTGGGAATGCAGTGCTCCTCCTGACATGCTCTCCAGAAGTTATCAACTTCCTCTGGTGGCATCTGCTGTGTGGTGATGACAACATGGAAGAGCAGAGCCACAAACAGGCGGGAGGAATAAAGCAGCATCGCCTCGTGGCACTCGGGCACCCGGACAATCACCCAGATCACCAGAGTTGCCTGCAAAAGAAGCAGCCCAAGACAGCGCTCAGTGCCGAGGTGTCCGTGGGACAGGGCCCAAGGGCAGATGCAGGAGGAGCAGCGGGCCTGGTGCCCCCTGAGCCTGCCCCTAGCCCAGGGTTCAGCTCAGTGACTGAGGCACAGAGTGGATGGAGAGCTGCTGGAGAGACGACCAGGTGGTAAGCAGAGGCCAGTTCCAGAAACTCACAGCCAGGGCAAAAACGTCCCTGTCATCCCCATCAGAGGTGCACGTGCTGTGCAGAGGCCAATCCTCCATCACACAGAGCAGTGTTGGCAGCACTTTCTCCACGGCTGGTCCCGATGATCCTATGGTTCTCCACATCATTGCAGCAGCTCTGTGGGATCAGAGCTCTGTGTCAGGGGCATCTCAGTCCCAGGACCATGCCCTGTGCAGCTGTGGGGGCCCAGGTGACAGAGCCCCAGTGCCCTGAGGGGCAGGGAGGGAGCATTGGCAGCAGGCTTGGAAACAGAGGGGCCCCAGGGTCCTGGACCTCTGTGCCTGTCTGGCAGAGCCCATAGCACAGGCTGTGCAGGGCCATGGGCCCTAAAGGCTGGTGGGCCCTGAGCTGTGCAGGCACGTGGGCCCTGTACCTGTCACACGTTGGGGCACAGCGCAGGAGGGTCAGCACCACGTCAGCAGGGTGTTCTTCAGCCAGCCTCACAATGTCACTTTGCAGCCTGGCATCCAGAGTGACATGGGACACCAGCCTCTGGTGAATGCTCCTTACAATGGCTGGCACCTGGAGGAGGCATGGGGAAGACTTGGAGTGCTGTCTGGGGGAGCAACTTCTCCAGCTTCCCCAAGAAGTGCTTCCCTTCCTGCCACACTGTGCTGGCCTCAAAGGCTGAGGGGGCCCAGTGACCATGGCTTGAGGGGACACATGATCCTGGCAGGCCTCCAGGCCTGGCCCCAGGCTGCTTACCTGCTGCTGAGAAGGAACAGCACTCTCTTCGAAAAAATCCTTAGTGGGAACGGGCGTTGTGTCAGTATTTGTGATTCCCTGAGTCTCTCCAGTGTTGGTGGTTGTGATGACATCCTCAGTGACTGCCATGTCATCCTTTGCCCTGTGATCACTGGAATTCATTGCAGCATCAGAGTCTTCTGAGCACTCAGCCGAGTCTGGTTTGGTGTCAATATTTGCAATGCCCTGAGTCTCTCCATGGTCAGTGTTTGTGATGGCCACATCCTTGGTCATTGATGTGAGAACAGCCTTCTCCCAGATTTCAGTCACTGAGGTGTCAGAGTCCTGAGAGTGCTCAGCCAAATCTGGGCTGACATCGGGCTCTGCCTGGAGCTCGGTCAGCCCCGAGTCAGCCTGGGCTGTGCCCTCAGCTGCTGCAGTGCTGGTCTTCCTACGTGGAATGCGCAGGAATTTCCGGAACCTCTGCAGGAGAATAAAGGACAGGGAAGGCAGGGATGGTCCAAGCGTGGTGCTTGACTGAGCAGGGACAGCAGGCCCAGCCCAGGTCGGGGTGGCTGCAGGTACCTTCAGGGTTTTGCGCAACCGGCCACGGCTGGATTCCTGCTCTTGTGTGCGCTCCAGGGCTGCATCTGGCAAAGAGCAAGCGCAGCCAGAGCTGAGGGGCTGCGGGAGAGGCCGGAGAACACAGCCCAGCCCTGCGCTGCCCAGGCAGGGAGAGCCCTGGGATGGCCCAGGGGATGGAGCAGGGCCACTGCAGGGTGTCTGCCCGGCCCCTCTTCTGTCCATGGTCATTCCCCCAGTGCGTGGGGTGGGATGGCATGGCATGGCATGGCATGGCATGGCATGGCATGGCATGGCATGGCATGGCATGGCATGGCATGGCATGGCATGGCATGGGGCCCAGCTGGCTGTCACCATCAGCTCTGTGGCCCAGCTCTGCCACTCACCCTCCTGCAGTGGCTGCTTGGACTTTTCAGGCTGTTTTCCTGGGGCAGCTCCAGGGCCTTTGGCTTTTCTCCTCTGGGAGACTTTAAACAGGCTGAGAAATCTGCCTGCCATGCTAGAGTCTGTCCTTGAGGGCACCTTAGAGAGATATGCCTTGTGAAAGTTCTGAGTCAGTAAGTCCTTTAGTTGTGCCTTGAAGGCATCTGAGACACAGAAGCCTCAGGAAGACTGCAGGACAGCAAGTCCTGCACTTTGGTGTCGAGGGCTCCTGCCGCAAGGACAGGAGACACCTTGTAAACGGTTTTGGTCACTAAGTCCCAGGATCACTCCTTGAGTGCACAGGCCAGAAGGATGGGAGATGCCTCCGAAAAGTTCTGAGTCACCAAGTCTGGCCTTGTGGACACCTGGAAAAGAGAAGCCTCGGGAAGGCCACGGGTCAGCAAGGCCCACAGTCTCCACGAGGTCACCTGTGGAAGTAACGCCTCGGAAAAGCTCCGGGTAGGACACGAACGAGCGCGATGTGCGGGGGCTCCTCACGGCACCGCTCTGTCCCGTCCTGTCCCGTCGCGTGCTCCGAGCACTGTGGCCTGCTCCTGTCACCGCCAGCTCCTTTGTCACCACGTGTCACAAAGGGCCCTTGGACACCCGGTTCCATGTCACAGTGACCGTGCTGCACCGTGTCACCAAGGGCCCTTGCACACACTGCCGCCTGCCCTGGGGCCGCCCCCAGCCCAGCCAAAGTGGCCCAGGCTGGAAGCAATGCCTGGCCCCAGGTGTCCAAGGCAGCCCCACAGGATCTTTAGGAAGGGCTCAGAGCATCAGCAAACGCTGCCCTGCTCTGCGGGCTCAGGGCAGCAGAAGGAGCCCCCAGGGCTGCCGACGCAGCCGCGCTGGGAAGGGCATGGGGCCTTGCAGGGAAGCTGGCACGGCCTCCCTGGGACACGTCCCGGCCCAGGCCATCCTAAACCCGCGGGTGTGACTCGCACAAGGAACGTGTGGGCCCGGGCACCAATGCTGCTCTGAGCCCTGGGGCCCGGGCAGCGCTGCCATCAGCAGCTGGGGCCGAGTCCCTGCCCAAGCAGAGCTGCCACCCCCCGAGCCCTGGCAGCGCTGGTGCCCGTCTCCTGCCCCAGAGACCTGTGCCCCTGGGGGGCTTCTGTGCCACAGGGAGCCAAAGCCCATGTGCATTGGGGGCTGTGCTCCTTCCTGCAGGGGCTGATGGCCGGAGCACCTGGAAGAACTGCTAGAAAAACTTTGTCTCTGTCACATGATTTTGCATTTTCCTGAAAGGAATTCTTCTCATGGAAGGGATTAGCAGTAGTACCACAACACCACCAGCTTCTGAGTTTCCCAGGACAATCAAATTTCAGTAGAACGTTGTGCTTTTCTCACTCTCTTTCCTTCATTCTGGCAAAAATAGAATCTGCGCAGCCTCTGATATTCTTGGCTTCAATTGCTGTCTGTCTGGCAGTGGCAGCTCATGTCCAAACACAACTATGTCCCTGCTGAGCACAGCAATGGGTAGCCACAAATAGAGAGGTTCCACAGTGAACATCAAGGCAGACACATGGAAGTACAGAGGACAAGGATAACTCTGGGAGGAAAAGCTGTGCTGTGTCTCTGATTATGGTGCCCACACCCTGAAGCAGCAGCCAAGAGAAGCACTGTAAGAAGACAGGTACAGTTTTTGGCACCACAATATACAAATATTTTAAGCCATCGGCCAGAATGCAAAGGAGGACTGCAAGGATGAAGCGTGGTCTGGAGGGGAAGCCCTAGGTGCAGCTGAGGCCACTCTAGTCTGTTCAGCCTGGAGGAGGGTAATGGGCATCGCTGTGGTCTTCAACGTCCTCCCGAGGGCAATCAGAGGGGCTGCTGCAGCTCTCGTCACTGTTGGGACCAGTGACAGGACTCGAGAAAAGGGCAGGGAGCTGGGACAGGGCAAGTTTAGTTTCCATATCAGGAAAAGGTTTTTCACCCAGAGCACAGTCGGCACTGGCACAGGTTCCCCATTGACGCAGCCCAGCGGAGCCCAGGCTGGCTCTTGGGAAAACTCCGGCGCTGTGCCAGGAGTGGGGAACGGCCAAGGCGTGGGTTCTGCCTGCGGATGAAGCTGCTGAGCCACTGCTCAGTGGTTCAGGATCTGAGAACTGCAGCAGGGAGCAGGGAAAAGAGAAGGATGAGGCACTTCCACTGTGAGGTTCCACTGTAAGGCAAAGGTTTATTCAAAGGGAAGGATTCAGAAGCAAAGAGCCACGAGCACTTCTGTGCGCAGGATTTTATAGGGGTACAGCTCAGGGGGGGGATACAAACGATTGAGCAAGAAGGGCAATCTGCAGGGGAGCAGCGAGGGGATTCCATCAGTTGCTTGGGACTAATTAGGACAGATGGGAGGAGAGGGTAGGTCCCATGGGCCAGTGGGGTTTCCTGCAATAGGGGAATTCCAAAGGTGTGGTGCAGCCAGGAATTGGTCCAA
>NW_026992866.1:0-27852 GCF_028769735.1 Zonotrichia leucophrys gambelii
GGCTCTGTGTCCCAGCACCCATTCCTTGGCTGACTGCGCCTCTCTCCTAGGCTCGGTGTCACAGCACCCATTCCTGCTCTGACTGTGCCTCTGCCAGGCTCTGTGTCCAAGCACCGATTCCTGGGCTCTCTGTCCCTCACTCCCAGGCTCTGTGTCCCAGCACCCATTCCTGGGCAGATTGGGCCTATCAAGGCTCTGTGTCCCTGCACCCATTCCTGGGCTGACAGTTCCTCTCTCCCTGGCTCTGTGTCTCAGCATCCCTTCCTTGGATAACTGTGCCTCTCTCCCAGGCTCTTTGTCTTAGCTTCCACTCCAGGGCCAACTGCGCCCCAATCAGGGTCTATGTCCCAGCAACTATTCCTGGACTTAGTGCTCCTGTCTCCCTGGCTCTGTGTCCCCGCACCCATTTCTGGGCTGACTGTGCCTCTCTCCCTGACTCTGTGTCCCAGCACGCATTCCTGGGCTCAGTGTTCCTCTCTCCCAGGCTCTGTGTCCCAGCACCCATTCCGGGGCTGACTGTGCCTCTCTCCCAGGCTCTGTGTCCCAGCCCCCATTCCTGCTCTGACTGTGCCTCTGCCAGGCTCTGCGTCCCAGCACCGATTCCTGAGCAGATTGTGCCTATATAGGCTCTGTGTCCCAGCACCCATTCCTTGGCTGACTGCGCCTCTCTCCTAGGCTCGGTGTCACAGCACCCATTCCTGCTCTGACTGTGCCTCTCTCCTAGGCTCTCTGTCCCAGCACCCATACCTGGGCTGACCCTGCCTCTCTCCCAGACTCTTCGTCCAAGTACCCATTCCAGGGCTGACTGCGCCCCCTTCAGGCTCTGTGTCCCAGCACCCATTCCTGGGCTGACTGTGCCTCTCTCCCAAAATCTGTGTCCCAGCCCCCATTCCTGGGCTGACTGTGCCTCTGCCAGGCTCTGCGTCCCAGCACCGATTCCTGAGCAGATTGTGCCTATATAGGCTCTGTGTCCCAGCAACCATTCCTGGACTCAGTTCTCCTCTCTCCCTGGCTCTGTGTCCCAGCACCCATTCCTTGGCTGACTGCGCCTCTCTCCTAGGCTCGGTGTCACAGCACCCATTCCTGCTCTGACTGTGCCTCTGCCAGGCTCTGTGTCCAAGCACCGATTCCTGGGCTCAGTGTTCCTCACTCCCAGGCTCTTTGTCCAAGCACCCATTCCTGGGCTGATTGTGCCTCTGCCAGGCTCTGTGTCCCAGCACCCATTCCTTGGCTGACTGTGCCTCTCTCCCAGGCTCTGTGTCCCAGCCCCCATTCCTGCTCTGAAAGTGCCTCTGCCAGGCTCTGTGTCCCAGCGCCGATTCCTGTGCTGACTGTCCTCTTTCCCTGGATTTGTGTCCCAGCACGCATTCCTGGGCTCAGTGTTCCTCTCTCCCAGGCTCTGTGTCCCAGCACCCATTCCTGCTCTGACTGTGCCTTTCCCCCTGGCTCTGTGTCCCAGCGCCGATTCCTGTGCTGACTGTCCTCTTTCCCTGGATTTGTGTCCCAGCACCCATTCCTGGGCAGATTGGGCCTATCAAGGCTCTGTGTCCCTGCACCCATTCCTGGGCTGACTGTCCTCTTTCCCTGGATTTGTGTCCCAGCACGCATTCCTGGGCTCAGTGTTCCTCACTCCCAGGCTCTGTGTCCCAGCACCCATTCCTGGGCAGATTGTGCCTATATAGGCTCTGTGTCCACGCACCCATTCCTTGGCTGACTGCGCCTCTCTCCTAGGGTCTGTGTTCCAGCACCCATTCCTGCTCTGAAAGTGCCTCTGCCAGGCTCGGCGTCCCAGCACCGATTCCTGGGCTCAGTGTTCCTCACCCCTAGGCTCTGAGTCCCAGAACCCAATCCTGGGCTGACTCTGTCTCTATGCCAGGCTCTGTGTCCAAGCACCCATTCCTGGGCTGACTGTGCCTCTCTCCCTGACTCTGTGTCCCAGCACGCATTCCTGGGCTCAGTGTTCCTCTCTCCCAGGCTCTGTGTCCCAGCACCCATTCCGGGGCTGACTGTGCCTCTCTCCCAAACTCTGGGTCCCAGCACCCATTCCTCGGCTGACTGTCCTCTTTCCCTGGATTTGGGTCCCAGCACGCATTCCTGGGCTCAGTGTTCCTCACTCCCAGGCTCTGTGTCCCAGCACCCATTTCTGGGCAGATTGTGCCTATATAGGCTCTGTGTCCACGCACCCATTCCTTGGCTGACTGCGCCTCTCTCCTAGGGTCTGTGTTCCAGCACCCATTCCTGCTCTGAAAGTGCCTCTGCCAGGCTCGGCGTCCCAGCACCGATTCCTGGGCTCAGTGTTCCTCACCCCTAGGCTCTGAGTCCCAGAACCCAATCCTGGGCTGACTCTGTCTCTATGCCAGGCTCGGTGTCCAAGCACCCATTCTTGGGCTGACTGTGCCTCTCTCCCTGTCTCTGTGTCCCAGCGCCGATTCCTGTGCTGACTGTCCTCTTTCCCTGGATTTGTGTCCCAGCACGCATTCCTGGGCTGACTGTGCCTCTCTCCCAGGCTCTGTGTCCCAGCCCCCATTCCTGCTCTGACTGTGCCTCTGCCAGGCTCTGCGTCCCAGCACCGATTCCTGAGCAGATTGTGCCTGTAAAGGCTCTGTGTCCCAGCACCCATTCCTTGGCTGACTGCGCCTCTCTCCTAGGCTCGGTGTCACAGCATCCATTCCTGCTCTGACTGTGCCTCTGCCAGGCTCTGTGTCCAGGCACCGATTCCTGGGCTCAGTGTTCCTCACTCCCAGGCTCTGTGTCCCAGCACCCATTCCTGGGCTGATTGTGCCTATATAGGCTCTGTGTCCACGCACCCATTCCTTGGCTGACTGCGCCTCTCTCCTAGGGTCTGTGTTCCAGCACCCATTCCTGCTCTGAAAGTGCCTCTGCCAGGCTCGGCGTCCCAGCACCGATTCCTGGGCTCAGTGTTCCTCACCCCTAGGCTCTGTGTCCCAGCACCCAATCCTGGGCTGACTCTGCCTCTATGCCAGGCTCTGTGTCCAAGCACCCATTCCTGCTCTGACTGTGCCTCTCTGCCAGGCTCTTTGTCCAAGCACCCATTCCAGGGGCGACTGCGCCCCCATCAGGGTCTGTGTCCCAGCAACCATTCCTGGACTCAGTTCTCCTCTCTCCCTGGCTCGGTGTCCCAGCACCCATTTCTGCTCTGACTGTGCCTCTCTCCTAGGCTCTCTGTCCCAGCACCCATACCTGGGCTGACCCTGCCTCTCTCCCAAACTCTGTGTCCCAGCACCCATTCCTGGGCTGATTGCGCCTCTGCCAGGCTCTGCGTCCCAGCACCCATTCCTGGGCAGATTTTGCCTATATAGGCTCTGTGTCCCAGTACGCATTCCTGGGCTCACTGTTCCTCTCTCCCAGGCTCTGTGTCCCAGCACCCATTCCGGGGCTGACTGTGCCTCTCTCCCAGGCTCTGTGTCCCAGCACCCATTCCTGCTCTGAAAGTGCCTCTGCCAGGCTCGGCGTCCCAGCACCGATTCCTGGGCTCAGTGTTCCTCACCCCTAGGCTCTGTGTCCCAGCACCCAATCCTGGGCTGACTCTGCCTCTATGCCAAGCTCTGTGTCCAAGCACCCATTCCTGCTCTGACTGTGCCTTTCCCCCTGGCTCTGTGTCCCAGCGCCGATTCCTGTGCTGACTGTCCTCTTTCCCTGGATTTGTGTCCCAGCACGCATTCCTGGGCTCAGTGTTCCTCTCTCCCAGGCTCTGTGTCCCAGCACCCATTTCTGCTCTGACTGTGCCTCTCTCCCAGGCTCGTTGTCTTAGCTTCCACTCCAGGGCCAACTGCGCCCCAATCAGGGTCTATGTCCCAGCAACTATTCCTGGACTCAGTGCTCCTGTCTCCCTGGCTCTGTGTCCCCGCACCCATTTCTGGGCTGACTGTGCCTCTCTCCCTGACTCTGTGTCCCAGCACGCATTCCTGGGCTCAGTGTTCCTCTCTCCCAGGCTCTGTGTCCCAGCACCCATTCCGGGGCTGACTGTGCCTCTCTCCCAGGCTCTGTGTCCCAGCCCCCATTCCTGCTCTGACTGTGCCTCTGCCAGGCTCTGCGTCCCAGCACCGATTCCTGAGCAGATTGTGCCTATATAGGCTCTGTGTCCCAGCACCCATTCCTGGGCAGATTGTGCCTATATAGGCTCTGTGTCCCAGCACCCATTCCTTGGCTGACTGCGCCTCTCTCCTAGGGTCTGTGTTCCAGCACCCATTCCTGCTCTGAAAGTGCCTCTATGCCAGGCTCTGTGTCCAAGCACCCATTGCTGCTATGAATGTTCCTCTCTCCCAGGCTCTTTGTCCAAGCACCCATTCCAGGGGCGACTGCGCCCCCATCAGGGTCTGTGTCCCAGCAACCATTCCTGGACTCAGTTCTCCTCTCTCCCTGGCTCGGTGTCCCAGCACCCATTTCTGCTCTGACTGTGCCTCTCTCCTAGGCTCTCTGTCCCAGCACCCATACCTGGGCTGACCCTGCCTCTCTCCCAAGATCTTTGTCCCAGCACCCATTCCTGGGCTGATTGTGCCTCTGCCGGGCTCTGCGTCCCAGCACCGATTCCTGGGCAGATTTTGCCTATATAGGCTCTGTGTCCCAGCACCCATTCCTGGGCTGACTGTGCCTCTCTCCCTGACTCTGTGTCCCAGCACGCATTCCTGGGCTCAGTGTTCCTCTCTCCCAGGCTCTGTGTCCCAGCACCCATTCCGGGGCTGACTGTGCCTCTCTCCCAAACTCTGTGTCCCAGCACCCATTCCTGGGCTGACTGTCCTCTTTCCCTGGATTTGTGTCCCAGCACGCATTCCTGGGCTCAGTGTTCCTCACTCCCAGGCTCTGTGTCCCAGCACCCATTCCTGGGCAGATTGTGCCTATATAGGCTCTGTGTCCACGCACCCATTCCTTGGCTGACTGCGCCTCTCTCCTAGGGTCTGTGTTCCAGCACCCATTCCTGCTCTGAAAGTGCCTCTGCCAGGCTCGGCGTCCCAGCACCGATTCCTGGGCTCAGTGTTCCTCACCCCTAGGCTCTGTGTCCCAGCACCCAATCCTGGGCTGACTCTGCCTCTATGCCAGGCTCTGTGTCCAAGCACCCATTCCTGCTCTGACTGTGCCTCTCTCCCAGGCTCTTTGTCCAAGCACCCATTCCAGGGCCGACTGCGCCCCCATCAGGGTCTGTGTCCCAGCAACCATTCCTGGACTCAGTTCTCCTCTCTCCCTGGCTCAGTGTCCCAGCACCCATTTCTGCTCTGACTGTGCCTCTCTCCTAGGCTCTCTGTCCCAGCACCCATACCTGGGCTGACCCTGCCTCTCTCCCAGGCTCTTTGTCCAAGTACCCATTCCTGGGCTGAATGTGCCTCTCTCCCAAACTCTGTGTCCCAGCACCCATTCCTGGGCTGATTGTGCCTCTGCCAGGCTCTGCGTCCCAGCACCCATTCCTGGGCAGATTTTGCCTATATAGGCTCTGTGTCCCAGCACGCATTCCTGTGCTCAGTGTTCCTCTCTCCCAGGCTCTGTGTCCCAGCACCCATTCCGGGGCTGACTGTGCCTCTCTCCTAGGCTCTGTGTCCCACCCCCATTCCTGCTCTGAAAGTGCCTCTGCCAGGCTCGGCGTCCCAGCACCGATTCCTGGGCTCAGTGTTCCTCACCCCTAGGCTCTGTGTCCCAGCACCCAAACCTGGGCTGACTCTGCCTCTATGCCAGGCTCTGTGTCCAAGCACCCATTCCTGCTCTGACTGTGCCTTTCCCCCTGGCTCTGTGTCCCAGCGCCGATTCCTGTTCTGACTGTCCTCTTTCCCTGGATTTGTGTCCCAGCACCCATTCCTGGGCAGATTGGGCCTATCAAGTGAAGCCCTAAAGCAGATAGCTTTCCAGAAGTAATGGGTTAAAACATGGAATGAGAGGCATGTAAAGAAGGGCCTAGCACTAGAACACACGGAGAAAGCACAGCACTAGGAAAACAGAGCAATAAATTAGATAAAAGGTAGAGCATCATGACAGGGGAAGAGATAGGTATAGGAGAAACTAATAAGCTAAGCAGGTTTAGAGCCAGCAATGTCAAAACGACCCTAAGGGTTTTGCCAAGCCACGAGATCTAAGCCAAATACACCGGGAATTGACCAAATTAGGAAAAGAGTTCAAAAGTTTAAAGAGGAAGACTCATCGGAAAGACCCCGTCTATGGTGAAGGCAACAGGAACGACCACCTGAAAATTCCCCAAAAGAGATGTCTCCACCTACGCTCTGCCCACGCTCCGCCTACACCACGCCCCATATGAATATGCATGATTATGTATCTGATCTGATGTAATCCTATACCCAAAATTGTATATAAGGCTTGCTTTTGCTATGTGAACTCAGAAATCCATTTTGTGATTTCTCCGACGCGTCGCTAATAAAAATACCTCCTGCTTAATTGACTTAAGCTGAGTCTGATTAGGCAGTCACTCTGCCTGTTTGGGGCAAAATTTGGCATCATTTTCTGGCGAGCCAGCCAGGAGATATGGCACCAGACAGGAGATCCAAGCCTTAAGGGTCCTCTCCCGAGCCGGGTCTGGGGTCGGGGTCTTCTGGGCGCCTCTGACGGCTTTTCGTCGGGAGAAGCTCCTTCCCTGGACCGGTGCTCTCGGATGGACGCTGGCTGCATCTCCTGCTCAATTAAGAGGTATTTTAATTGCCTATTGGCTTTAAGAGGTATTTGAATTGTTTGTTGGTTTTGGGATAAAGCGCTTTGTTTGGAAAACGAGGGTCAGACGTGACCGCTCGCAGGGTAAGCCGGAGGGACGCCTCGGTAAAAATCCCTGATTTTACGGGTTAAAGTCCCGTAAATACGGGTTAAAGTCCCGTAAATACGGTACGGGTTAAAGTCCCGTAAATGCGGGTTAAAGTCCCGTAAATACGGTACGGGTTAAAGTCCCGTAAATGCGGGTTAAAGTCCCGTAAATACGGGTTAAAGTCCCGTGAAAAGAGTACAAAAGGAAACGACTAGGTTATAGTAGAGAAGAGTTGAACTTGGTATCTTTGGTGTGTTTTGCTGTATGGGAGATTGCCTACTGTTCTTTGAGAACGGGAGAAAGATGTGTTAATTGGTGGTTTTATGTGTTTGTTTTATGTGTCCGTTGTAAAATCTTGTAGGGGACGCTTTTATTACTTTCTATGTAAACAGATTGGAAATGTATGTGCATGAACTTGGGAACCCGGTATTTCACGGTCTATCGGCGACCAAGGCCATAAGGTAGGAACCTTTCACTGTACGAGTGTGTGTGGAGTAAGTGAGACGCAGCATCGCTGCGAAACGAGAGCGGAGTCCCGATCCACATTTCCTGGACAAAGCGAATGGAAATTGTGTGAATGAAGTGTTAAGGTATATTGGCATATAGTACTTGTGGAAAAGAGCACGAATACCTAAAAGTGATGAATTTGTACAAGTTGTGGGAGCAACAGGCCAACCAGAAAAAGCTTACTTTTTGAAACCCATTAAATACAAAATTGGGAAACAAATGGGAATACTTCAGTTCCTGTATTTACCAAATTCGCCAAAGCCCTTATTGGGAAGAGACCTATTGGAAAACCTGGGAGCCATAATAAAGTTCAACAAGGACAAATTGGAATTTCAAGTAAACGATGAACAACTGATTACAGCCCTAAGCCTAACAATCAGTTGTGTGGAACCCAAACCTGAGAACCACAATTTCGAGCGAATCCTGAGCAAGACTTATCCATTGGTATGGGCTACGGATATACCTGGAAAATCAAAACGAGCGACACCGATTGTTGTCGAACTTAAGGTCGGGGCAAGACCGGTGGTAAGAAAACAATACCCTCTGAGGATAGAAGACAGAAAGGGAATTGAGCCCATAATCAAAAGGTTTTTAGAACTGGGGTTATTGGTAGAATGTGAATCGGATTTTAATACACCGATCTTGCCAGTAGAGAAACCTAATAGAACGTATAGGCTCGTTCAGGATCTGAGGGCAGTAAACGAAATAACCAAGACATTACACCCGGTGGTTGCTAATCCATATACGCTTTTAACTAGGCTAAAGGATAGCCTGGCCTGGTTCACCGTATTAGATTTGAAAGACGCATTCTTCTGCCTTCCCTTAGCCCCCGAGAGTCAAAGGATTTTTGCCTTTGAGTGGGAATCAGTAGATAGGAGGAGAAAGACCCAACTTACCTGGACACGGTTGCCCCAAGGCTAGTCTAACTCGCCCACGATCTTTGGGAATCAGTTAGCCAAAGAATTAGAACAATGGGAAGGGCCGCCGGGAGATGGCGCTCTCCTGCAGTACGTAGACGACCTCCTAATAGCGACAGTGACAGAGGAAGAATGCATTGAATGGACTATTTCCTTGTTGAATTTCCTGAGTTTAAGTGGATATCGAGTCTCTCAACAGAAAGCACAACTGGTGCAAAAGGAAGTGGTGTACCTGAGATAAATCTCCAGAGGACAGCGATCCCTGGGAGCAGCCAGGAAAGAGGCCATCTGCCAGATGCCCAAACCAGAGACGGTGAGAGACCTGCGCGCCTTTCTGGAGATGACAGGTTGGTGTCGGCTATGGATCTACCAGTATGGGATACTCGCTAAACCATTGTAAACCAAGAATGTCCTAGTTTGGACTCCCGAGGCAGAAGGGGCCTTTAAGAGGCTGAAGCGGGAGCTGATGAGAGCACCAGCCTTAGGTCTCCCAGATGTGTCAAAACCATTCTGGCTATTTTCCCATGAGCGGCAAGGGATGGCCCTAGGAGTACTAGCACAGCAGTTGGGACCACACAAGAGAGCTGTGGCCTACTTCTCCAAGCGATTGGATGAAGTAAGTAAGGGATGGCCAGGCTGTCTGAGGGCAGTGGCCGCAGTGATAATTAACATAGAAGAGGCCAGGAAGTTTACGCTGGGCCAAAAAGTGACTGTGTTAGTATCCCACACTGTGTCAGCTGTGCTGGAGCAGAAAGGCAACCATTGGTTGTCGCCTTCCAGATTTTTAAAGTACCAGGCCATCCTGGCTGAATCAGATGATGTAACCATTCAGGTAACTAATATTGTGAACCCAGCTTCATTCTTAGAAGGAAGAGCTCCAGCAGAACCCATCGAACATGACTGCCTGAAAACAATTGAAGCCGTCTACTCCAGTCGCCCAGATCTCAAAGAAGAGCCGTTCGAAGACGCGGACAACTGGTTTTCAGATGGCAGCAGCTTCGTGAGGCAAGGAGTAAGAATGGCTGGCTATGCAGTCACCACTACAGAGAGGGTAATTGAGTCAAACCCCCTGCCTGCAGGGACTTCATCTCAAAAAGCAGAGCTGATAGCCCTGACCCGAGCCCTGGAATTAGCAGAGAAACATGCAAATTAATATATGGACAGACTCTAAATATGCCTTTTCTGTCGTACATGCTCATGGAGCCATCTGGAAAGAAAGAGGACTGTTGGCTACACAAGGAAAAACAGTCAAACATGCAGAAGAGGTTCTGCGACTGCTGGAGGCGGTCCAACTCCCAACACAGGTGGCCATAATGCATTGCAAGGGGCACTTGAAAGGCAATACTATTCCAGAAATAGGGAACAGGAAGGCAGATACAGAAGCTAAATTGGCGGCCATAAGAAATAGGGAAGCGGAAATAGCGGCCCTAATACCAGGGGAGCTGGATATCAATATCCAGCCAGATTACCAAGAATCAGATCATAGGTGGATTCAAAGGAATAAGGGCAAAATACTAGAAAATGGTCGGGGTCGATTAGAAACAGGACAGTTAGTGATACCAGGAAACGTGATGTGGCAGTTTGTGAAGGCAGAACATGAGAAGGCCCATTGGGGCCTAGATTCGCTTTACCAATATTTGCAGACCAGAATAGCAGGACCAAAATTATTTACTACTATAAAACACGTTACGTCCCAGTGTGAACGGTGTCTGAAGAACAACCCAAACACAGGAACCAAAGTACACCTAGGAGCTATAAACCGAGGTAAATTCCCAGGTGAGATATGGCAAATTGATTTTTCTGAACTCCCAAGAAAAGGGGGGATTTCGGTACCTGTTGGTATTAACTGACACATTTTCTGAGTGGCCTGAAGCATTCCCCTGTAAGACAAATAAGGAAAGAGAGGTAACTAGAGTACTGTTGAATGAAATTATTCCACGGTTTGGGGTACCGAAGAGCATTTCTTCAGATAGAGGTACACATTTCTGTGCAAAAGTAGTGAAAGCAATAAGCAAAGCATTACAAATCAATTGGCAATTGCACACGCCCTACCGTCCACAGGCCAGTGGGCAAGTAGAAAAGATGAATCATCTTATCAAACAGCAAATTGCTAAAATATGCCAAGAGACTAATTTGCAGTGGTATCAAGCTTTGCCTATTGCTCTGCTGAGACTGAGAGTCAAGCCAAGATCGAAGGAAAAGTTAAGTCCTTTTGAAATTCTATATGGTAGACCTTATGCTATGCAAGCTGTAAATGGGGATGTCATAGACCAGATTGGTAATCAATACATTTACGATTATGTAATTGCGGTGGGGAAACAGTTTGATAAGAATGCTGCTGTGATGATAGAGCACCAACCTAAGCAACCGGATTGCAAATTGCATCCGTTTAACCCCGGTGATTGGGTGTATGTTAAGAATCTTTTAGGAAAACCCCTACAAGAAAAGTGGGAGGGACCTTTCCAAGTGCTGCTGACTACCTTCACCGCGGTTCAGATCAAGGAACGACCTACGTAGATCCACTATTCACGGGTCAAGAGAGCTCCGGAAAACAAACAAGAGGAGATTAAACCTGCCCTAGATGTACAGACTTCTGAGTCAGCTGTCTCCGCAGGATCACGTGAGAATCCAACATAAACTAACATTGACTTTGCCAAAACCTTTATCTCTCATAGCAGAATTTAATGCCGAAGCTAGAGCTGCATTGCGTAGCACGCCAATACAGTGGACAGGGTGGGTTGAAACATACAGTCAACAAAGACCTGACCCACAGGACCCTATTCACGATCAGCCGTGTTTTGGGTGTGGGGAAAGAAATTGTGTGGGACTAATTGGATTTCTTTGTGGAGGTTGCGATAGAAAATTTTGGAACGTACAAAGTCGTTTACTGGACCTCCAATGTTATGAGTGTAGCTGCAAAGAAGCAAGGGAAAATGACGACTATTTGGCCTTAGAGAAATTCGCCAACAGACCCATTTTAGAGGCTAGGGAATTGTTTGAAGCTCCCGAACAAATTGTATTAGGGTGGTGCCATTGGAAAGTACACCGCTGGTTACAATATTGTTTGAAACTTAGTCGTTCTAAGGTTTTATCGACCCGTTGCTATTCTTCTGTCCCACGACATCCACTAACAAGTGACCAAATTGGACCCTTTAAAAAAAAAAACAAAGAGATTTAGACACTGAACTAGAAAAGGCTATTTTACGAATAGAACAAATTCACATCAAGCAACGAGAACGCCAAAAGAAACAAAATTGACAGCCAGACATTATGACCCCGACTCCACCCCAAACCTTTACAACTCTGATCATTGGACTCTCGATAAATATAGCTCTTCCCCAAGACTCTTCCCAATAGACCCATGGTCTCATGCACATCAGTGTATCCACCCGGAATTAGGAATGAGCGGACCCTATTTCGAGGTTTATGCCTTACGTAACAACCAGCCATATGCAAGTGAAGTATGGGATCAGCCCTCCATGATAGCATACAAGGGAGACCAAATCCAAATTGAGTGTCGAGAGCTTGACCCAGCAGGAGAAAGAGAAAGAAAAACAAGGCGGCTGGTATTAACAATTCAACCCTCGATGCCAGCCTAAAGCAGTACACAACCTAACCTTTATAGGGCCTCAGGTGATAAGAAAATCTAACGAACTAAAATTATTGTTAGACCCCACTTATTCCCTGAAAAAGGTGCAAATGAACATTCACACCGATATTACTTATTTGCAAAAGGATTGCCGATTTATGCTTAGATGCTGAAAATAGTGTATGTACCTTAGAAATGCTTCCGCATGATAGAACACAATCACAAGTTTACTATATAGGAAATGGGTGTGCTTGCGTAAAGACAGCTTGTGACAACGTCACTATAGATAATTGCCTAGAAGAGACTAACAATACTAACTTTTGTGTATGCAACTTTACCAAGATCATAGGTTGTGATTTTCATTACACTGTCCCAATAACTACCCAACAGCTAATTAACGCAAATTTCAACCTATATCAAGAGATACCGAAATTACAAATTGGAATGGACGTCAAAATTCTCAAAGCAATGCTTGCACACCCTGAAGTAAAGAAATTGGTGCAAAAGGTGAATCAAACAACTAAACGAATGGTATGGCAGATAGAACACAATTCAGAAAAAATAAAGAATGTCCTGACCGAAGTAGAACAAGTAGGCCAGCATCACTGGTGGGACATCTTTACAGGATACTCCCCAACAGCTACACAGGTCTTCCATTACCTGGTGCACCCAATGCTAGTAGTAATTGTAGCTTTGTTATTACTAACTCTTACAAACATTTGTTTGTGGTGGAGACTAAGGGGCATAATGAAGAGGACCCAAATGATTTGGGCAATGGTACGAGCCTATCAGCGTCCTGTGGGACCAGAACTTGACGAAAGAATTCGTAAGTTACAAGAAAAAGGGGGGAAATGAAGCCCTAAAGCAGATAGCTTTCCAGAAGTAATGGGTTAAAACATGGAATGAGAGGCATGTAAAGAAGGGCCTAGCACTAGAACACACGGAGAAAGCACAGCACTAGGAAAACAGAGCAATAAATTAGATAAAAGGTAGAGCATCATGACAGGGGAAGAGATAGGTATAGGAGAAACTAATAAGCTAAGCAGGTTTAGAGCCAGCAATGTCAAAACGACCCTAAGGGTTTTGCCAAGCCACGAGATCTAAGCCAAATACACCGGGAATTGACCAAATTAGGAAAAGAGTTCAAAAGTTTAAAGAGGAAGACTCATCGGAAAGACCCCGTCTATGGTGAAGGCAACAGGAACGACCACCTGAAAATTCCCCAAAAGAGATGTCTCCAACTACGCTCCGCCCACGCTCCGCCTACACCACGCCCCATATGAATATGCATGATTATGTATCTGATCTGATGTAATCCTATACCCAAAATTGTATATAAGGCTTGCTTTTGCTATGTGAACTCAGAAATCCATTTTGTGATTTCTCCGACGCGTCGCTAATAAAAATACCTCCTGCTTAATTGACTTAAGCTGAGTCTGATTAGGCAGTCACTCTGCCTGTTTGGGGCAAAATTTGGCATCACAAGGCTCTGTGTCCCTGCACCCATTCCTGGGCTGACAGTTCCTCTCTCCCTGGCTCTGTGTCTCAGCATCCCTTCCTTGGATAACTGTGCCTCTCTCCCAGGCTCTTTGTCTTAGCTTCCACTCCAGGGCCAACTGCGCCCCAATCAGGGTCTATGTCCCAGCAACTATTCCTGGACTTAGTGCTCCTGTCTCCCTGGCTCTGTGTCCCCGCACCCATTTCTGGGCTGACTGTGCCTCTCTCCCTGACTCTGTGTCCCAGCACGCATTCCTGGGCTCAGTGTTCCTCTCTCCCAGGCTCTGTGTCCCAGCACCCATTCCTTGGCTGACTGCGCCTCGCTCCTAGGGTCTGTTTTCCAGCCCCCATTCCTGCTCTGACTGTGCCTCTGTCAGGCTCTGTGTCCCAGCACCGATTCCTGAGCAGATTGTGCCTATATAGGCTCTGTGTCCCAGCACCCATTCCTTGGCTGACTGCGCCTCTCTCCTAGGCTCGGTGTCACAGCACCCATTCCTGCTCTGACTGTGCCTCTCTCCTAGGCTCTCTGTCCCAGCACCCATACCTGGGCTGACCCTGCCTCTCTCCCAGACTCTTCGTCCAAGTACCCATTCCAGGGCTGACTGCGCCCCCTTCAGGCTCTGTGTCCCAGCACCCATTCCTGGGCTGACTGTGCCTCTCTCCCAAACTCTGTGTCCCAACACCCATTCCTGGGCTGACTGTGCCTCTCTCCCAAAATCTGTGTCCCAGCCCCCATTCCTGGGCTGACTGTGCCTCTGCCAGGCTCTGCGTCCCAGCACCGATTCCTGGGCTCAGTGTTCCTCACCCCTAGGCTCTGTGTCCCAGCACCCAATCCTGGGCTGACTCTGCCTCTATGCCAGGCTCTGTGTCCAAGCACCCATTCCTGCTCTGACTGTGCCTTTCCCCCTGGCTCTGTGTCCCAGCGCCGATTCCTGTGCTGACTGTCCTCTTTCCCTGGATTTGTGTCCCAGCACCCATTCCTGGGCAGATTGGGCCTATCAAGGCTCTGTGTCCCTGCACCCATTCCTGGGCTGACAGTTCCTCTCTCCCTGGCTCTGTGTCTCAGCATCCCTTCCTTGGCTAACTGTGCCTCTCTCCCAGGCTCTTTGTCTTAGCTTCCACTCCAGGGCCAACTGCGCCCCAATCAGGGTCTATGTCCCAGCAACTATTCCTGGACTTAGTGCTCCTGTCTCCCTGGCTCTGTGTCCCCGCACCCATTTCTGGGCTGACTGTGCCTCTCTCCCAGACTCTGTGTCCCAGCACGCATTCCTGGGCTCAGTGTTCCTCTCTCCCAGGCTCTGTGTCCCAGCACCCATTCCTTGGCTGACTGCGCCTCTCTCCTAGGGTCTGTTTTCCAGCCCCCATTCCTGCTCTGACTGTGCCTCTGCCAGGCTCGGCGTCCCAGCACCGATTCCTGGGCTCAGTGTTCCTCACCCCTAGGCTCTGTGTCCCAGCACCCAATCCTGGGCTCTCTGTCCCTCACTCCCAGGCTCTGTGTCCCAGCACCCAATCCTGGGCTGACTCTGCCTCTCTCCCAGGCTCTTTGTCCAAGCACCCATTCCAGGGCCGACTGCACCCCCATCAGGGTCTGTGTCCCAGCAACCATTCCTGGACTCAGTTCTCCTCTCTCCCTGGCTCGGTGTCCCAGCACCCATTTCTGCTCTGACTGTGCCTCTCTCCTAGGCTCTGTGTCCCAGCACCCAAACCTGGGCTGACTGCGCCTCTATGCCAGGCTCTTTGTCCCATCAACCACTTTAGAGCTTACTGCGACCACTTCAGGCTCTGCGTCCCAGCACCCATTCCAGCGCTCACGGTTCCTCTCCCCCAGGCTCTGTGTCCCAGCACCCATTCCTGGGCTGACTGTGCCTCTCTCCCTGACTCTGTCCCAGCACGCATTCCTGGGCTCAGTGTTCCTCTCTCCCAGGCTCTGTGTCCCAGCACCCATTCCTGGGCTGACTGTGCCTCTCTCCCAGGCTCTGTGTCCCAGCACCCATACCTGGGCTGACCCTGCCTCTCTCCCAGGCTCTTTGTCCAAGTACCCATTCCAGGGCTGACTGCGCCCCCTTCAGGCTCTGTGTCCCAGCACCCATTCCGGGGCTGACTGTGCCTCTCTCCAAAACTCTGTGTCCCAGCACCCATTCCTGGGCTGACTGTGCCTCTCTCCCAGGCTCTGTGTCCCAGCCCCCATTCCTGCTCTGACTGTGCCTCTGCCAGGCTCTGCGTCCCAGCACCGATTCCTGAGCAGATTGTGCCTATATAGGCTCTGTGTCCCAGCACCCATTCCTGGGCTGACTGTGCCTCTCTCCCTGACTCTGTGTCCCAGCACCCATTCCTGGGCTCAGTGTTCCCCTCTTCCAGGCTCTGTGTCCCAGCACCCATTCCTGGGCTGACTGTGCCTCTCTCCCAGGCTCTGTGTCCCAGCCCCCATTCCTGCTCTGACTGTGCCTCTGCCAGGCTTTGCGCCCCAGCACCGATGCCTGGGCAAATTGTGCCTATATAGGCTCTGTGTCCCAGCACCCATTCCTTGCCTGACTGCGCCTCTCTCCTAGGGTCTGTGTTCCAGCACCCATTCCTGCTCTGAAAGTGCCTCTGCCAGGCTCGGCGTCCCAGCACCCACACCTGCGCTCAGTGTTCCTCACACCTAGGCTCTGTGTCCCAGCACCCAATCCTGGGCTGACTCTGCCTCTATGCCAGGCTCTTTGTCCAAGCACCATTCAAGTGCTTACTGCGACCACTTCAGGCACTGCGTCCCAGCACCCATTCCAGCGCTCACTGTTCCTCTCTCCCAGGCTCTGTGTCACAGCACCCATTCCTGGGGTGACTCTGCCTCTCTCCCTGGATCTGTGTCCCAGCACCCATTCATGGGCTTACTCAGCGCCCGTTGAGGCTTTGTGTCCCAGCACCCATTCCTGGGCTGACTGTGCCTCTCTCCCTGACTCTGTGTCCCAGCACGCATTCCTGGGCTCAGTGTTCCTCTCTCCCAGGCTCGGTGTCCCAGCACCCATTCCTGGGCTGACTGTGCCTATCTCCCAGGCTCTGTGTCCCAGCAGCCATTCCTGGGCTAACTGTGCCTCTCTCCCAGGCTCTGTGTCACAGCACCCATTCCTGCTCTGACTGTGCCTCTCTCCCTGTCTCTGTGTCCCAGCGCCGATTCCTGTGCTGACTGTCCTCTTTCCCTGGATTTGTGTCCCAGCACCCATTCCTGGGCAGATTGGGCCTATCAAGTCTCTGTGTCCCTGCCCAATTCCTGGGCTGACAGTTCCTCTCTCCCTGGCTCTGTGTCTCAGCACCCATTCCTTGGCTAACTGTGCCTCTCTCCCAGGCTCTTTGTCTTAGCTTCCACTCCAGGGCCAACTGCGCCCCAATCAGGGTCTATGTCCCAGCAACTATTCCTGGACTCAGTGCTCCTGTCTCCCTGGATCTGTGTCCCCACACCCATTTCTGGGCTGACTGTGCCTCTCTCCCTGACTCTGTGTCCCAGCACGCATTCCTGGGCTCAGTGTTCCTCTCTCCCAGGCTCTGTGTCCCAGCACCCATTCCTTGGCTGACTGCGCCTCTCTCCTAGGGTCTGTGTTCCAGCACCCATTCCTGCTCTGAAAGTGCCTCTGCCAGGCTCGGCGTCCCAGCACCGATTCCTGGGCTCAGTGTTCCTCACCCTAGGCTCTGTGTCCCAGCACCCATTCCTGCTCTGACTGTGCCTCTCTCCCAGGCTCTTTGTCCAAGCACCCATTCCAGGGCCGACTGCGCCCCCATCAGGGTCTGTGTCCCAGCAACCATTCCTGGACTCAGTTCTCCTCTCTCCCTGGCTCGGTGTCCCAGCACCCATTCCTGCTCTGAAAGTGCCTCTGCCAGGCTCGGCGTCCCAGCACCGATTCCTGGGCTCAGTGTTCCTCACCCCTAGGCTCTGTGTCCCAGCACCCAATCCTGGGCTGACTCTGCCTCTATGCCAGGCTCTGTGTCCAAGCACCCATTCCTGCTCTGACTGTGCCTTTCCCCCTGGCTCTGTGTCCCAGCGCCGATTCCTGTTCTGACTGTCCTCTTTCCCTGGATTTGTGTCCCAGCACCCATTCCTGGGCAGATTGGGCCTATCAAGGCTCTGTGTCCCTGCACCCATTCCTGGGCTGACAGTTCCTCTCTCCCTGGCTCTGTGTCTCAGCATCCCTTCCTTGGATAACTGTGCCTCTCTCCCAGGCTCTTTGTCTTAGCTTCCACTCCAGGGCCAACTGCGCCCCAATCAGGGTCTATGTCCCAGCAACTATTCCTGGACTTAGTGCTCCTGTCTCCCTGGCTCTGTGTCCCCGCACCCATTTCTGGGCTGACTGTGCCTCTCTCCCTGGCTCTGTGTCCCAGCACGCATTCCTGGGCTCAGTGTTCCTCTCTCCCAGGCTCTGTGTCCCAGCACCCATTCCTGGGCTGACTGTGCCTCTCTCCCAGGCTCTGTGTCCCAGCCCCCATTCCTGCTCTGACTGTGCCTCTGCCAGGCTCTGCGTCCCAGCACCGATTCCTGAGCAGATTGTGCCTATATAGGCTCTGTGTCCCAGCACCCATTCCTTGGCTGACTGCGCCTCTCTCCTAGGCTCGGTGTCACAGCACCCATTCCTGCTCTGACTGTGCCTCTCTCCTAGGCTCTCTGTCCCAGCACCCATACCTGGGCTGACCCTGCCTCTCTCCCAGACTCTTCGTCCAAGTACCCATTCCAGGGCTGACTGCGCCCCCTTCAGGCTCTGTGTCCCAGCACCCATTCCTGGGCTGACTGTGCCTCTCTCCCAAACTCTGTGTCCCAACACCCATTCCTGGGCTGACTGTGCCTCTCTCCCTCAGCAGCCCTTCCTTGGCTAACTGTGCCTCTCACCCAGGCTCTTTGTCTTAGCTTCCACTCCAGGGCCAACTGCGCCCCAATCAGGGTCTATGTCCCAGCAACTATTCCTGGACTCAGTGCTCCTGTCTCCCTGGCTCTGTGTCCCCGCACCCATTTCTGGGCTGACTGTGCCTCTCTCCCAGACTCTGTGTCCCAGCACGCATTCCTGGGCTCAGTGTTCCTCTCTCCCAGGCTCTGTGTCCCAGCACCCATTCCTTGGCTGACTGCGCCTCTCTCCTAGGGTCTGTTTTCCAGCCCCCATTCCTGCTCTGACTGTGCCTCTGCCAGGCTCGGCGTCCCAGCACCGATTCCTGGGCTCAGTGTTCCTCACCCCTAGGCTCTGTGTCCCAGCACCCAATCCTGGGCTCTCTGTCCCTCACTCCCAGGCTCTGTGTCCCAGCACCCAATCCTGGGCTCTCTGTCCCTCACTCCCAGGCTCTTTGTCCAAGCACCCATTCCAGGGCCGACTGCACCCCCATCAGGGTCTGTTTCCAGCAACCATTCCTGGACTCAGTTCTCCTCTCTCCCTGGCTCGGTGTCCCAGCACCCATTTCTGCTCTGACTGTGCCTCTCTCCTAGGCTCTGTGTCCCAGCACCCAATCCTGGGCTGACTCTGCCTCTATGCCAGGCTCTTTGTCCCAGCAACCATTTTAGAGCTTACTGCGACCACTTCAGGCTCTGCGTCCCAGCACCCATTCCAGCGCTCACGGTTCCTCTCTCCCAGGCTCTGTGTCCCAGCACCCATTCCTGGGCTGACTGTGCCTCTCTCCCTGACTCTGTCCCAGCACGCATTCCTGGGCTCCGTGTTCCCCTCTCCCAGGCTCTGTGTCCCAGCACCCATTCCTGGGCTGACTGTGCCTCTCTCCCAGGCTCTGTGTCCCAGCAGCCATTCCTGGGCTGACCCTGCCTCTCTCCCAGGCTCTTTGTCCAAGTACCCATTCCAGGGCTGACTGCGCCCCCTTCAGGCTCTGTGTCCCAGCACCCATTCCTGGGCTGACTGTGCCTCTCTCCCAAACTCTGTGTCCCAGCACCCATTCCTGGGCTGACTGTGCCTCTCTCCCAGGCTCTGTGTCCCAGCCCCCATTCCTGCTCTGACTGTGCCTCTGCCAGGCTCTGCGTCCCAGCACCGATTCCTGAGCAGATTGTGCCTATATAGGCTCTGTGTCCCAGCACCCATTCCTGGGCTGACTGTGCCTCTCTCCCTGACTCTGTGTCCCAGCACCCATTCCTGGGCTCAGTGTTCCCCTCTCCCAGGCTCTGGGTCCCAGCACCCATTCCTGGGCTGACTGTGCCTCTCTCCCAGGCTCTGTGTCCCAGCCCCCATTCCTGCTCTGACTGTGCCTCTCCCAGGCTTTGCGCCCCAGCACCGATGCCTGGGCAAATTGTGCCTATATAGGCTCTGTGTCCCAGCACCCATTCCTTGCCTGACTGCGCCTCTCTCCTAGGGTCTGTGTTCCAGCACCCATTCCTGCTCTGAAAGTGCCTCTGCCAGGCTCGGCGTCCCAGCACCCACACCTGCGCTCAGTGTTCCTCACACCTAGGCTCTGTGTTCCGGCACCCAATCCTGGGCTGACTCTGCCTCTATGCCAGGCTCTTTGTCCAAGCACCATTCAAGAGCTTACTGCGACCACTTCAGGCTCTGCGTCCCAGCACCTATCCAGCGCTCACTGTTCCTCTCTCCCAGGCTCTGTGTCACAGCACCCATTCCTGGGGTGACTCTGCCTCTCTCCCTGGATCTGTGTCCCAGCACCCATTCATGGGCTTACTCAGCGCCCGTTGAGGCTTTGTGTCCCAGCACCCATTCCTGGGCTGACTGTGCCTCTCTCCCTGACTCTGTGTCCCAGCACGCATTCCTGGGCTCAGTGTTCCTCTCTCCCAGGCTCTGTGTCCCAGCACCCATTCCTGGGCTGACTGTGCCTCTCTCCCAGGCTCTGTGTCCCAGCAGCCATTCCTGGGCTAACTGTGCCTCTCTCCAGGCTCTGTGTCACAGCACCCATTCCTGCTCTGACTGTGCCTCTCTCCCTGTCTCTGTGTCCCAGCGCCGATTCCTGTGCTGACTGTCCTCTTTCCCTGGATTTGTGTCCCAGCACCCATTCCTGGGCAGATTGGGCCTATCAAGTCTCTGTGTCCCTGCCCAATTCCTGGGCTGACAGTTCCTCTCTCCTGGCTCTGTGTCTCAGCACCCATTCCTTGGCTAACTGTGCCTCTCTCCCAGGCTCTTTGTCTTAGCTTCCACTCCAGGGCCAACTGCGCCCCAATCAGGGTCTATGTCCAGCAACTATTCCTGGACTCAGTGCTCGTGTCTCCCTGGATCTGTGTCCCCACACCCATTTCTGGGCTGACTGTGCCTCTCTCCCTGACTCTGTGTCCCAGCACGCATTCCTGGGCTCAGTGTTCCTCTCTCCCAGGCTCTGTGTCCCAGCACCCATTCCTTGGCTGACTGCGCCTCTCTCCTAGGGTCTGTGTTCCAGCACCCATTCCTGCTCTGAAAGTGCCTCTGCCAGGCTCGGCGTCCCAGCACCGATTCCTGGGCTCAGTGTTCCTCACCCCTAGGCTCTGTGTCCCAGCACCCAATCCTGCTCTGACTGTGCCTCTCTCCCAGGCTCTTTGTCCAAGCACCCATTCCAGGGCCGACTGCGCCCCCATCAGGGTCTGTGTCCCAGCAACCATTCCTGGACTCAGTTCTCCTCTCTCCCTGGCTCGGTGTCCCAGCACCCATTCCTGCTCTGAAAGTGCCTCTGCCAGGCTCGGCGTCCCAGCACCGATTCCTGGGCTCAGTGTTCCTCACCCTAGGCTCTGTGTCCCAGCACCCAATCCTGGGCTGACTCTGCCTCTATGCCAGGCTCTGTGTCCAAGCACCCATTCCTGCTCTGACTGTGCCTTTCCCCCGGCTCTGTGTCCCAGCGCCGATTCCTGTTCTGACTGTCCTCTTTCCTGGATTTGTGTCCCAGCACCCATTCCTGGGCAGATTGGGCCTATCAAGGCTCTGTGTCCCTGCACCCATTCCTGGGCTGACAGTTCCTCTCTCCCTGGCTCTGTGTCTCAGCATCCCTTCCTTGGATAACTGTGCCTCTCTCCCAGGCTCTTTGTCTTAGCTTCCACTCCAGGGCCAACTGCGCCCCAATCAGGGTCTATGTCCCAGCAACTATTCCTGGACTCAGTGCTCCTGTCTCCCTGGCTCTGTGTCCCCGCACCCATTTCTGGGCTGACTGTGCCTCTCTCCCTGACTCTGTGTCCCAGCACGCATTCCTGGGCTCAGTGTTCCTCTCTCCCAGGCTCTGTGTCCCAGCACCCATTCCTGGGCTGACTGTGCCTCTCTCCCAGGCTCTGTGTCCCAGCCCCCATTCCTGCTCTGACTGTGCCTCTGCCAGGCTCTGCGTCCCAGCACCGATTCCTGAGCAGATTGTGCCTATATAGGCTCTGTGTCCCAGCACCCATTCCTTGGCTGACTGCGCCTCTCTCCTAGGCTCGGTGTCACAGCACCCATTCCTGCTCTGACTGTGCCTCTCTCCTAGGCTCTCTGTCCCAGCACCCATACCTGGGCTGACCCTGCCTCTCTCCCAGACTCTTCGTCCAAGTACCCATTCCAGGGCTGACTGCGCCCCCTTCAGGCTCTGTGTCCCAGCACCCATTCCTGGGCTGACTGTGCCTCTCTCCCAAACTCTGTGTCCCAACACCCATTCCTGGGCTGACTGTGCCTCTCTCCCAAAATCTGTGTCCCAGCCCCCATTCCTGGGCTGACTGTGCCTCTGCCAGGCTCTGCGTCCCAGCACCGATTCCTGAGCAGATTGTGCCTATATAGGCTCTGTGTCCCAGCAACCATTCCTGGACTCAGTGTTCCTCTCTCCCTGGCTCTGTGTCCCAGCACCCATTCCTTGGCTGACTGCGCCTCTCTCCTAGGCTCGGTGTCACAGCACCCATTCCTGCTCTGACTGTGCCTCTGCCAGGCTCTGTGTCCAAGCACCGATTCCTGGGCTCAGTGTTCCTCACTCCCAGGCTCTGTGTCCCAGCACCCATTCCTGGGCTGATTGTGCCTCTGCCAGGCTCTGTGTCCCAGCACCCATTCCTTGGCTGACTGTGCCTCTCTCCCAGGCTCTGTGTCCCAGCCCCCATTCCTGCTCTGAAAGTGCCTCTGCCAGGCTCTGTGTCCCAGCGCCGATTCCTGTGCTGACTGTCCTCTTTCCCTGGATTTGTGTCCCAGCACGCATTCCTGGGCTCAGTGTTCCTCTCTCCCAGGCTCTGTGTCCAAGCACCCATTCCTGCTCTGACTGTGCCTTTCCCCCTGGCTCTGTGTCCCAGCGCCGATTCCTGTGCTGACTGTCCTCTTTCCCTGGATTTGTGTCCCAGCACCCATTCCTGGGCAGATTGGGCCTATCAAGGCTCTGTGTCCCTGCACCCATTCCTGGGCTGACAGTTCCTCTCTCCCTGGCTCTGTGTCTCAGCATCCCTTCCTTGGCTAACTGTGCCTCTTTCCCAGGCTCTTTGTCTTAGCTTCCACTCCAGGGCCAACTGCGCCCCAATCAGGGTCTATGTCCCAGCAACTATTCCTGGACTCAGTGCTCCTGTCTCCCTGGCTCTGTGTCCCCGCACCCATTTCTGGGCTGACTGTGCCTCTCTCCCTGACTCTGTGTCCCAGCACGCATTCCTGGGCTCAGTGTTCCTCTCTCCCAGGCTCTGTGTCCCAGCACCCATTCCTTGGCTGACTGCGCCTCTCTCCTAGGGTCTGTTTTCCAGCCCCCATTCCTGCTCTGACTGTGCCTCTGCCAGGCTCGGCGTCCCAGCACCGATTCCTGGGCTCAGTGTTCCTCACCCCTAGGCTCTGTGTCCCAGCACCCAATCCTGGGCTGACTCTGCCTCTATGCCAGGCTCTTTGTCCAAGCACCCATTCAAGAGCTTACTGCGACCACTTCAGGCTCTGCGTCCCAGCACCCATTCCAGCGCTCACTGTTCCTCTCTCCCAGGCTCTGTGTCACAGCACCCATTCCTGGGGTGACTCTGCCTCTCTCCCTGGATCTGTGTCCCAGCACCCATTCATGGGCTTACTCAGCGCCCGTTGAGGCTTTGTGTCCCAGCACCCATTCCTGGGCTGACTGTGCCTCTCTCCCTGACTCTGTGTCCCAGCACGCATTCCTGGGCTCAGTGTTCCTCTCTCCCAGGCTCTGTGTCCCAGCACCCATTCCTGGGCTGACTGTGCCTCTCTCCCAGGCTCTGTGTCCCAGCAGCCATTCCTGGGCTAACTGTGCCTCTCTCCCAGGCTCTGTGTCACAGCACCCATTCCTGCTCTGACTGTGCCTCTCTCCCTGTCTCTGTGTCCCAGCGCCGATTCCTGTGCTGACTGTCCTCTTTCCCTGGATTTGTGTCCCAGCACCCATTCCTGGGCAGATTGGGCCTATCAAGGCTCTGTGTCCCTGCACCAATTCCTGGGCTGACAGTTCCTCTCTCCCTGGCTCTGTGTCTCAGCACCCATTCCTTGGCTAACTGTGCCTCTTTCCCAGGCTCTTTGTCTTAGCTTCCACTCCAGGGCCAACTGCGCCCCAATCAGGGTCTATGTCCCAGCAACTATTCCTGGACTCAGTGCTCCTGTCTCCCTGGCTCTGTGTCCCCGCACCCATTTCTGGGCTGACTGTGCCTCTCTCCCTGACTCTGTGTCCCAGCACGCATTCCTGGGCTCAGTGTTCCTCTCTCCCAGGCTCTGTGTCCCAGCACCCATTCCTTGGCTGACTGCGCCTCTCTCCTAGGGTCTGTGTTCCAGCACCCATTCCTGCTCTGAAAGTGCCTCTGCCAGGCTCGGCGTCCCAGCACCGATTCCTGGGCTCAGTGTTCCTCACCCCTAGGCTCTGTGTCCCAGCACCCAATCCTGGGCTGACTGTGCCTCTCTCCCAGGCTCTTTGTCCAAGCACCCATTCCAGGGCCGACTGCGCCCCCATCAGGGTCTGTGTCCCAGCAACCATTCCTGGACTCAGTTCTCCTCTCTCCCTGGCTCGGTGTCCCAGCACCCATTCCTGCTCTGAAAGTGCCTCTGCCAGGCTCGGCGTCCCAGCACCGATTCCTGGGCTCAGTGTTCCTCACCCTAGGCTCTGTGTCCCAGCACCCAATCCTGGGCTGACTCTGCCTCTATGCCAGGCTCTGTGTCCAAGCACCCATTCCTGCTCTGACTGTGCCTTTCCCCTGGCTCTGTGTCCCAGCGCCGATTCCTGTGCTGACTGTCCTCTTTCCCTGGATTTGTGTCCCAGCACCCATTCCTGGGCAGATTGGGCCTATCAAGGCTCTGTGTACCTGCACCCATTCCTGGGCTGACAGTTCCTCTCTCCCTGGCTCTGTGTCTCAGCATCCCTTCCTTGGATAACTGTGCCTCTCTCCCAGGCTCTTTGTCTTAGCTTCCACTCCAGGGCCAACTGCGCCCCAATCAGGGTCTATGTCCCAGAAACTATTCCTGGACTTAGTGCTCCTGTCTCCCTGGCTCTGTGCCCCGGAACCAATTCTGGGCTGACTGTGCCTCTCTCCTGACTCTGTGTCCCAGCACGCATTCCTGGGCTCAGTGTTCCTCTCTCCCAGGCTCTGTGTCCCAGCACCCATTCCGGGCTGACTGTGCCTCTCTCCCAGGCTCTGTGTCCAGCCCCCATTCCTGCTCTGACTGTGCCTCTGCCAGGCTCTGCGTCCCAGCCCCGATTCCTGAGCAGATTGTGCCTATATAGGCTCTGTGTCCCAGCACCATTCCTGGCTGACTGGCCTCTCTCCTAGGCTCGGTGTCCAGCACCATTCCTGCTCTGACTGTGCCTCTCCTAGGCTCTCTGTCCAGCACCATCCTGGGCTGACCTGCCTCTCCCAGACTCTTGTCCAGACCCATTCCGGCTGACTGGCCCCTTAGGCTCTGTGTCCCAGCACCCATTCCTGGGCTGACTGTGCCTCTCTCCCAAACTCTGTGTCCAAGCACCCATTCTGGCTGACTCTGCCTCTCTCCAAAATCTGTGTCCCAGCCCCATTCCTGGGCTGCTGTGCCTCTCCAGGCTCTGGTCCAGCACCGATTCCTGGCAGATTGTGCCTATATAGGCTCTGTGTCCCAGCAACCATTCCTGGGCTCAGTGTTCACCTCTCCCAGGCTCTGTGTCCAGCCCCATTCCTTGGCTGACTGCGCTCTTCCTAGGCTGTGCACAGCACCCATTCTGCTCTGATGGCTTCAGGCTCTGTGTCCAGCACCATTCCTGGGCTATGTTCCTCACTCCAGGCTCTTGTCCAGCACCCATTCCTGGCTGATTGTGCCTCTGCCAGGCTCTGTGTCCCAGCACCCATTCCTGGCTGACTGTGCCTCTCCAGGTCTGTGTCCCAGCACCCATTCCTGCTCTGAAAGTGCCTCTGCCAGGCTCGTGTCCCAGCACCGATTCCTGTGCTGACTGTCCTCTCCCTGGTTGTGTCCCAGCACGCATTCCTGGGTCAGTGTTCCTCTTCCCAGGCTCTGTGTCCAAGCACCCATTCCTGCTTGACTGTGCCTTTCCCCTGGCTCTGTGTCCAGCGCCGATTCCTTGCTGACTGTCCTCTTCCTGGTTTGTGTCCCAGCACCATTCCTGGGCAGATTGGGCCTACAAGGCTCTGTGTCCCGCACCCATTCCTGGCTGACTCCTCTCTCCCTGGCTCTGTGTCCAGCACCCTTCCTGGCTACTGTGCCTCTTCCAGGCTCTTGTCAGCTCCATCCGGGACTGCCCATCAGGTCTTGTCCAGCAACTATTCCTGGCTCAGTGCCCTCTCCCTGGCTCTGTGTCCGCACCCATTTCTGGCTGACTGTGCCTCTCTCCCGATCTGTGTCCCAGCACATTCCTGGGCTATGTCCTCTCCCAGGCTCTGGTCCCAGCACCATTCCTGGCGACTGTCCATCTGTTTCCAGCCGCTGCTCTGTGTTCCACCGGCCACACCATTCCTGGGCTCAGTGTCCTCCCCTAGGCTCTGTGTCCCAGCACCCATTCCTGGGCTGACTCTGCCTCTTGCCAGGCTCTGTGTCCCAGCACCCATTCCTGCTCTGACTGTGCCTCTCTCCCAGGCTCTGTGTCCAGCACCCATTCCTGGCCGACTGACTCCCCCAGGTCTTTGTCCAGCACCATTCCTGGCTCATTTCCTCTCTCCGGCTCTGTGTCCCAGCACCCATTCTGGGACTGTGCCTCTCTCTAGGCTCTGTGTCCAGCACCCATTCCTGTCTGACGTGCCTCTCTCCAGGCTCGTTCCAGCACCCATTCCTGGCTGACTGTGCCTCTCTCCCAGCTCTGTGTCCCAGCACCCATTCCTGGGCTGATGGCCTCTCCTAGGCTCTGTGTCCAGCACCATTCCTGCTCTGACGTGTCCTTCTCCAGGCTCTGTGTCCAGCACCGATTCCTGGCTACTGTGCCTCCTCCCAGGCTCTTGTCCCAGCACCCATCCAGGGCGACTGCTGCCTCATCTCGGCTCTGTGTCCCAGCACCCATTCCTGCTATGTGCCTCTCTCCCTGGCTCGTTGTCTAGCTCCATTTCCGGCCAACTGCCCCCTCAGGCTCTTGTCCCAGCAACTATTCCTGGCTCAGTGTCTTCTCCCTAGGCTCTGTGTCCCAGCACCCATTCTGGGCTGACTGTGCCTCTCTCCTGACTCTGTGTCCCAGCACCATTTCCTGGGCTCGTGTTGCCTCTCCAGGCTCTGGTCCCAGCACCCATTCCTGGCTGACTGCGCCTCTTAGGTCTGTGTCCCAGCACCCATTCCTGCTCTGACTGCCTCTCCAGGCTCGTGTCCCAGCACCATTCCTGGCTCAGTGTTCCTCCCCTAGGCTCTGTGTCCCAGCACCCAATCCTGGCTGACTGTGCCTCTCCCAGGCTCTTGTCCAAGACCCATTCCGGGCTGACTGCGCCCCTCAAGGCTCTGTGTCCCAGCACCATCCTGGACGTTCTCTCTTCCGGCTCGGTGTCCAGCACCATTTCTGCTGACTGTGCCTCTCTCCAAAGCTCTGTGTCCCAGCACCCATTCCTGGGCTGACCGTTCCTCTCTCCCAGGCTCTTTGTCCAAGTACCCATTCCTGGGCTGAATGTGCCTCTCTCCCAAACTCTGTGTCCCAGCACCCATTCCTTGGCTGACTGCGCCTCTCCCTGGCTCTGTGTCCCAGCACCCATTCCTGGCTGATTTGCCTCTATCCAGGCTCTGGTTTCCCAGCACCCATTCCTGGCTGACATGTGCCTCTCCAGGCTCTGTGTCCCAGCACCCATTCCTGGGCTGACTGTGTCTCTGCCCAGCTCTGTGTCCCAGCACCCATTCCTGGGCTGATTGCGCCTCTCCAGGCTCTGTGTCCCAGCACCCATTCCTGGCTGAAGTGCCTTCTCCAGGCTCTGTGTCCCAGCACCCATTCCTGAGACTGTGCCTCTGCCCTAGGCTCTGTGTCCCAGCACCATTCCTGGCTGACTGCCCCTCTCCAGGCTCTGTGTCCAGCACCCATTCCTGGCGATTAGTGCCTCTCCCTGGCTCTGTGTCCACAGCACCCATTCCTGGCTGACTGTGCCTCTTCCCGGCTCTGTGTCCCAGCACGATTCCTGGCTCAGTGTTCCCTCTCTCCCAGGCTCTGTGTCCCCAGTCACCCATTCCGGGCGACTGTGCCCTATCAGGCTCTGTGTCCCAGCACCCCATTTCCTGCCTGACTGTGCTCTGCCAGGCTGGTCCCAGCACCCATTCCTGGCAGATGTGCCTCTCTCCTAGGCTCTGTGTCCCAGCACCCAATCCTGGGCC
>NW_026992867.1:0-27825 GCF_028769735.1 Zonotrichia leucophrys gambelii
GCAAACAAAACTTACCCCCCGCTTCTGGCTGGCAGATTGCAGGAGCCACTTGCCTCTATCATACCAGCCAGACTCGACACTTGTCCACCTTTCATCGGGGAACCATCCTGCGTATCGTGGATTTTCAGGAGTCAGCCGGCCACTCCCAGCACAGGTCCCCAAACAAATCACGGCCCTTTTCCCTGGAAGTAAAACTGACCTTCCCATCATCTGGCTGGCAGATTGCAGGAGCCACTTGCCTCTATCAAACCAGCCCGACTTGGCAGCGCTGCCACCTTTCATCTGGGAACCATCCTGCGTATCGTGGATTTTCAGGAGCCAGCCGGCCACTCCCGGCCACAGGTCCTCAAACAAATACTACGGCCCTTTTCCCTGGAAGTAAAACTGCCCTGCCCGTCATCTGGCTGGCAGATTTCAGGATCCACTTGCCTCTATCAATCCAGCCCGACTCGGCACTGGTGCCACCTTTCATCTGGGAACCATCCTGCGTATCGTGGATTTTCAGGAGCCGCCGGCCACTCCCAGCCACAGGCCCCCGAACACAAACCACGGCCCTTTTCTCTGGCAAACAAAACTCACCCGCCCCGCTTCTGCTGGCAGATTGCAGGAGCCACTTCCCTCTATGAAACCAGCCTGACTGGGCACTGGTGCCACCTTTCATCTGGGAAGCACCCTGTGCATCGTGGATTTTCAGGAGCCAGGCGGCCACTCCCAGCCACAGGCCCCCAAACACAAACCACGGCTCTTTTCCCTGGCAAACAAACTCACCCGCCCGCATCTGGCTGGCAGATTGCAGGAGCCACTTCCCATATCAATCCAGCCCGACTCGGCACTGGTGCCACCTTTCATCTGGGAACCATCCTGCGTATCGTGGATTTTCAGGAGCCAGCCGGCCACTCCCAGCCACAGGCCCCCGAACACAAACCACGGCCCTTTTACCTGGAAGAAAAACTGACCTGCCCGTCATCTGGCTGGCAGATTGCAGGAGCCACTTGCCTCTATCAATCCAGCCCGACTCGGCACTGGTGCCACCTTTCATCTGGGAACCATCCTGCGTATCGTGGATTTTCAGGGCCAGCCGGCCACTGCCAGCTACAGGCCCCCAAACACAAACCACGGCCCTTTTCCCTGGAAGTAAAACTGATCTGCCCATCATCTGGCGGCAGATTGCAGGAGCACTTGCCTCTATCATCCAGCCGACTCAGCACTGGTGCCACCTTTCATCTGGGAACCATCCGGCGTATCGTGGATTTTCAGGAGCCAGCCGGCCACTCCCAGCCACAGGCCCCCGAACACAAACACGGCCCTTTCCCTGGCAAACAAAACTCACCCGCCCCGCTTCTGGCTGGCAGATTGCAGGAGCCACTTGCCTCTATCAAACCAGCCCGACTCGGCACTGGTGCCACTTTTCATCTGGGAACCATTCTGCGTATCGTGGATTTTCAGGAGCCAGCCGGCCACTCCCAGCCACAGGCCCCCGAACACACACTACGGCCCCTTTCCTGGAATTAAAACTGACCTGCCCATCTTCTGGCTGGCAGATTGCAGGAACCACTTGGCTCTCTCAAACCAGCCCAACTTGGCACTGGTGCCACTTTTCATCTGGGAACCTTCCTGCGTATCGTGGATTTTCAGGAGCCAGCCGGCCACTCCCAGCCACAGGCCCCCAAACACAAACTACCGCCCTTTTCCCTGGCAAACAAAACTTACCCACCCCGCTTCTGGCAGGCAGATTGCAGGAGCCACTTGCCTCATCAAACCAGCGCGACTTGGACACGGTGCTACTTGGGTCTGGGAGCCATCCAGCGTATTGTGGATTTTCAGGGGCCAGCCGGCCACTCCCAGCCAGTAGTCCCCAAAAATAATCTACGGCCCTTTTCCCTGGAAGTAAAACTGACCTGCCCGTCATCTGGCTGGCAGATTGCAGGAGCCACTTGCCTCTATCAAACCAGCCCGACTTGGCACGCTGCACCTTTCATCTGGGAACCATCCTGCGTATCGTGGATTTTCAGGAGCCAGCCGGCCACTCCCGGCCACAGGTACTCAAACAAATACTACGGCCCTTTTCCCTGGAAGTAAAACTGACCTGCCCATCATCTGGCTGGCAGATTGCACGAGCCACTTGGTATTATCAAACCACCCCGACTCGGCACTGGTGCCACCTTTCATCTGGGAACCATCCTGCATATCGTGGATTTTCAGGAACCAGCTGGCCACTCCCAGCCATAGGTCCCCAAACACAAACTACAGCCCTTTTCCCTGGAAGTAAAACTGCCCTGCCCGTCATCTGGCTGGCAGATTTCAGGATCCACTTGCCTCTATCAAACCAGCCCGACTCGGCACTGGTGCCACCTTTCATCTGGGAACCATCCTGCGTATCGTGGATTTTCAGGAGCCAGCCGGCCACTCCCAGCCACAGGCCCCCAAACACAAACTACGGCCCTTTTCCCTGGAAGTAAAACTGACCTGCGTGTCATCTGGCTGGCAGATTGCAGGAGCCACTTGCCTCTATCAATCCAGCCCGACTCGGCACTGGTGCCACCTCTCATCTGGGAACCATCCTGCGTATCGTGGATTTTCAAGAGCCAGCCGGCCACTCCCAGCCACAGGCCCCGAACACAAACCACGGCCCATTTCCCTGGCAAACAAAACTCACCCGCCCCGCTTCTGGCTGGCAGATTGCAGGAGCCACTTCCCCATATCAAACAAGCCCGACTCGGCACTGGTGCCACCTTTCATCTGGGAACCATCCTGCGTATCGTGGATTTTCAGGAGCCAGCCGGCCACTCCCAGCCACAGGCCCCCAAACACAAACCACGGCCCTTTTCCCTGGCAAACAAAACTAACCCACCCCGCTTCTGGCTGGAAGATTGCAGGAGCCACTTGACTCTATCAAACCAGCCCGACTGGACACTGGTGCCACCTTTCATCTGGGAACCATTCTGCGTATCGTGGATTTTCAGGAGCCAGCCGGCCACTCCCAGCCACAGCCCCCCAAACACAAAGTACGGCCCCTTTCCCTGGAATTAAAACTGACCTGCCCATCTTCTGGCTGGCAGATTGCAGGAACCACTTGGCTCTCTCAAATCAGCCCAACTTGGCACTGGTGCCACCTTTCATCTGGGAACCATCCTGCGTATCGTGGATTTTCAGGAGCCAGCCGGCCACTCCCAGCCACAGGCCCCCGAACACAAACCACGGCCCTTTTCCCTGGCAAACAAAACTCACCCGCCCCGCTTCTGGCTGGCAGATTGCAGGAGCCACTTGCCTCTATCAAACCAGCCTGACTGGGCACTGGTGCCACCTTTCATCTGGGAAGCACCCTGTGCATCGTGGATTTTCAGGAGCCAGGCGGCCACTCCCAGCCACAGGCCCCCAAACACAAACCACGGCCCTTTTTCCTGGAAGTAAAACTGACCTGCCCGTCATCTGGCTGGCAGATTGCAGGAGCCACTTGCCTCTATCAATCCAGCCCGACTCGGCACTGGTGCCACCTTTCATCTGGGAACCATCCTGCGTATCGTGGATTTTCAGGAGCCAGCCGGCCACTCCCAGCCACAGGCCCCCGATCACAAACCACGGCCCTTTTACCTGGCAAACAAAACTCACCCGCCCCGTTCTGGCTGGCAGATTGCAGGAGTCACTTCCCCATATCAAACCAGCCCGACTCGGTACTGGTGCCACCTTTCATCTGGGAACCATCCTGCGTATCGTGGATTTTCAGGAGCCAGCCGGCCACTCCCAGCCACAGGCCCCCAAACACAAACCACGGCCCTTTTCCCTGGAAGTAAAACTGACCTGCCCGTCATCTGGCTGGCAGATTGCAGGAGCCACTTGCCTCTATCATACCAGCCAGACTCGACACTGGTACCACCTTTCATCGGGGAACCATCCTGCGTATCGTGGATTTTCAGGAGTCAGCCGGCCACTCCCAGACACAGGTCCCCAAACAAATACGACGGCCCTTTTCCCTGGAAGTAAAACTGACCTTCCCATCATCTGGCTGGCAGATTGCAGGAGCCACTTGCCTCTATCAAACCAGCCCGACTTGGCAGCGCTGCCACCTTTCATCTGGGAACCATCCTGCGTATCGTGGATTTTCAGGAGCCAGCCGGCCACTCCCGGCCACAGGTCCTCAAACAAATACTACGGCCCTTTTCCCTGGAAGTAAAACTGACCTGCCATCATCTGGCTGGCAGATTGCACGAGCCACTTGGTATTATCAAACCACCCCGACTCGGTACTGGTGCCACCTTTCATCTGGGAACCATCCTGCATATCGTGGATTTTCAGGAACCACCTGGCCACTCCCAGCCATAGGCCCCCAAACACAAACTACAGCCCTTTTCCCTGGAAGTAAAACTGCCCTGCCCGTCATCTGGCTGGCAGATTTCAGGATCCACTTGCCTCTATCAAACCAGCCCGACTCGGCACTGGTGCCACCTTTCATCTGGGAACCATCCTGCGTATCGTGGATTTTCAGGAGCCAGCCGGCCACTCCAAGCCACAGGCCCCCAAACACAAACTACGGCCCTTTTCCCTGGAAGTAAAACTGACCTGCGTGTCATCTGGCTGGCAGATTGCAGGAGCCACTTGCCTCTATCAATCCAGCCCGACTCGGCACGGGTGCCACCTCTCATCTGGGAACCATCCTGCGTATCGTGGATTTTCAAGAGCCAGCCGGCCACTCCCAGCCACAGGCCCCCGAAAAAAACCACGGCCCATTTCCCTGGCAAACAAAACTCACCCGCCCCGCTTCTGGCTGGCAGATTGCAGGAGCCACTTCCCATATCAAACCAGCCCGACTCGGCACTGGTGCCACCTTTCATCTGGGAACCATCCTGCGTATCGTGGATTTTCAGGAGCCAGCCGGCCACTCCCAGCCACACGCCCCCAAACACAAACCACGGCCCTTTTCCCTGGCAAACAAAACTAACCCACCCCGCTTCTGGCTGGAAGATTGCAGGAGCCACTTGACTCTAACAAACCAGCCCGACTCGACACTGGTGCCACCTTTCATCTGGGAACCATTCTGCGTATCGTGGATTTTCAGGAGCCAGCCGGCCACTCCCAGCCACGGCCCCCAAACACAAAGTACGGCCCCTTTCCCTGGAATTAAAACTGACCTGCCCATCTTCTGGCTGGCAGATTGCAGGAACCACTTGGCTCTCTCAAACCAGCCCAACTTGGCACTGGTGCCACCTTTCATCTGGGAACCATCCTGCGTATTGTGGATTTTCAGGAGCCAGCCGGCCACTCCCAGCCACAGGCCCCCGAACACAAACCACGGCCCTTTTCCCTGGCAAACAAAACTCACCGCCCCGCTTCTGGCTGGCAGATTGCAGGAGCCACTTCCCTCTATCAAACCAGCCTGACTGGGCACTGGTGCCACCTTTCATCTGGGAAGCACCCTGTGCATCGTGGATTTTCAGGAGCCAGGCGGCCACTCCCAGCCACAGGCCCCCAAACACAAACCACGGCCTTTTTCCTGGAAGTAAAACTGACCTGCCCGTCATCTGGCTGGCAGATTGCAGGAGCCACTTGCCTCTATCAATCCAGCCCGACTCGGCACTGGTGCCACCTTTCATCTGGGAACCATCCTGCGTATCGTGGATTTTCAGGAGCCAGCCGGCCACTCCCAGCCACAGGCCCCCGAACACAAACCACGGCCCTTTTCCCTGGCAAACAAAACTCACCCGCCCCGTTTCTGGCTGGCAGATTGCAGGAGCCACTCCCCCATATCAAACCAGCCCGACTCGGTACTGGTGCCACCTTTCATCTTGGAACCATCCTGCGTATCGTGGATTTTCAGGAGCCAGCCGGCCACTCCCAGCCACAGGCCCCCAAACACAAACCACGGCCCTTTTCCCTGGAAGTAAAACTGACCTGCCCGTCATCTGGCTGGCAGATTGCAGGAGCCACTTGCCTCTATCAATCCAGCCCGACTCAGCACTGGTGCCACCTTTCATCTGGGAACCATCCTGCGTATCGTGGATTTTCAGGAGCCAGCCCGCCACTCCCAGCCACAGGTCCCAAAACAAATACTACAGCCCTTTTCCCTGGAAGTAAAACTGACCTGCCCATCATCTAGCTGGCATATTGCACGAGCCTCTTGGTATTATCAAACCACCCCGACTCGGCACTGGTGCCACCTTTCATCTGGGAACCATCCTGCGTATCGTGGATTTTCAGGAGCCAGCCGGCCACTCCCAGCCACAGGTCCCAAACAAATACTACGGCCCTTTTCCCTGGAAGTAAAACTGACCTGCCCGTCATCTGGCTGGCAGATTGCACGAGCCACTTGGTATTATCAAACCACCCCGACTCAGCACTGGTGCCACCTTTCATCTGGGAACCATCCTGCTGTCCTGGGTTGACTATATGATGCTTTTATCCCCAATCGTCTCATTCTGTTTATGCTGAATAATAATAAGTTTTGTACCTTTAAGAGTGTTACAGAGAGTGAAGGGGGAGGGAGAAGAAGCGCGCAGTTTTGTTTTTCAGACACTGCACTCCTCCACATTCCTGCTCCTGACTGTGTTGTCTGCGGACAGACAGCGGGACAGAGAGCTCTTCTTTTGCTTTTTAGTTAGTGTTAGCTAGCTGAGGCAAAGAAGTTCCCTGGACTGTTTTTTCCCTTTTTCTTTGGACCTCTTGGAACTGCTCTGGACTGAACACCCAGGAGAGCACCGGCAGCTGCAGCTGTGGCCCACCAGGGCGGGCCTGGCCTGCGACAATTCCAGCACTGAGAGACTGATCAGAGACTGAGTGAGCTGCTGCTTGAACCCGGGGTTTTTCTCAGTTTGTCATCTCTTTTAGAGTGGCAAGGGGTCTCATTGTTTTGATACTGTTTTGGTCTTATTGTTTAATAAACAGGGGGTTTTTTTCCACCTTTCTCCTAGGAGGTATTTTTCTTTCCTCCCGGACCAGTTGGGGGGGGAGGGGCCGATTGGATCTGCTTTTCCCACCGGAGCTCCTTTGGGGGGATTCTTCCCCAAATTTGCTCTAAACCTGGACAAATACATGAATTGGCGCCCAACGCGCGGCTCGAAAATGTGGAAAAAAGCCCTATTAATTGTGTGTCTGTTGTTGTTAAAGCAGTTAGTAGACATGATGCTTGGACCCCTGATGTCTCTGGTTGTGAAAGCCTCTGTATGGCTCTGGGCTCTAGACCTTTTTGAGGTTTCAATACCTTTCTGGTCATTAGGATTATTGTCCTTAACAAGTAATTTTTACGGTAGAGGGGTACGGATTGGAATAGCTGTTGTGCTGGCCCTGGTGATAATGATTTATAAAGCGTTCAAAAAGATACTGACCTCTGTTTACAGCATGTATGGTTTATGGTTTCTTCATCCTATCCTGCATCCCAATTCCAATGGTATGTTTTGGGAATTTATTAGTAACTACACTCAGTCTGTTAGAGGAGGAGCTAAGAATGAGACTTTCCAGCCTTCCCTTTCCCTCTTCTCCTTTGGATCGGTTATGTCACTTTTTGAGAATGTTCAGTTTCCCCTGAATGTTAAAGAGACCATCTTTCTGGTATTTAATTTGGTAAGTTTCCTCTATATGGTCTGCAGCTTCTCTAGAATGAGGGCTGAGATATCCAGAGGAGCTGGTGAGACCCCTGATCCAGAAGCAGATGCAGGCGTGAAAAATCCTGAGTGGGGTGGAGAATGGGAAAATATAGGCCAAACCCTGAAGGAATTTTCTGATCCTGTAGACTGGGATTTCCCACGGGAACAAATTCAGAACGCAGCAGAGGTGGGGAAATACCTAAAGGAGAAGTGCCATGACGATTCTAAGGAGAAAAGGCTAATTGCAATAAGCTGGGCCCTGGCCTATGCTTATCGCACTTTGTTAGATACTGTCGGGCAGCAGACAGAGGCAGGGGGGCAGGGAGATAAATCAGCTATCCCAGTCACTCAAGCTGTAGCCAACAGCCCAGGCTCAGAGCCAGCATCTAAACCCATGGCTGTTGCTACCAGTACTAGAAGTGGGAAACGCACGGAAAAAACTGATCGACCAGTGGATGATGATGATGATGATAGTGGTGATACAGGAGAAGGAACCTCAATGCCTCCTGATGTAAAGTCAGGAGTCAAAGCAGCAGGTGCAAGATCAGACGCAAATATTGAGTCTTATTCCCTGAAGGACCTTCGTGGCCTAAGGAAGGACTACACTCGAAGGTCTGATGAATCCATAATTAGTTGGCTGGTCCGTCTCTGGGATGCTGCAGGCGAGGCTACAATTTTGGATGGCACTGAAGCCAGGCATTTGGGATCCCTGTCACAGGATACTGTCATAGACCAAGGAATGATGAGGGGGGCTAACTCTCAGAGCCTCTGGGAACGAGTCCTAAGAAGTGTAGCAGAAAGATACCTGTGTGCAGACGATCTCTATATGCAGCAGACTCAGTGGAAGACAATAGAGCAAGGGATCCAACGCCTGAGAGAAATGGCCGTGGTTGAGATTATCTTCTCAGATGATGTAACAACTAGGAACCCAGACTTAGTACCATGCACGTCTGTGATGTGGCGAAAACTCGTACGACTCGGGCCACAAGAATATGCCTCTGCCTTAGCCATCATGAAGAGGGATGAGAGGGGTGAGACTGTGCTTGACATGGCAAGGAAGCTCCGAGCATATGCAGATGCTGTACATGGCCCAACACATGCCAGAATCGCAGCAGTGGAAACACGTCTTCAAAAATTAGAGGACAAGATAGAGGAGGGTCACAAGAAACTGAGGGAGGAGATTAAAGAGAGCTTTCTCCAAATCTCGGCGGTACAGATCAGAGGTTCTGGTACCCAACGCAGACGTTCCCCAGACGGCGAGAGAAGGTACATCCCACGAGCTGAGCTGTGGTTCTATTTGCGTGATTGTGGAGAAGACATGAGGAGATGGCATAGACAACCTACCTCTGCTCTGGCACAACGGGTGAGACAACTGAAGATTCAGAGAGGAAGTTCCAAAAGGGAAGCAGCTCCAGTGGCCAGTAACCGAACTGTCACATATGATGATAATGACAATATTTTTGATCCCCTTGAAGGAACCTCCAAGACATATGCCCAGGGAAAGAAGGATAACCAGGCTTAGAGGGGCCCTGCCTCTAGCCAGGTAGAGGCTGGGGAAAACCGTGTTTTTTGGACTGTGTGGATTCGTTGGCCTGGCACATATGAACCACAAGAATACAAAGCTTTGGTTGACACTGGTGCACAATGCACATTAATCCCATCAAGACATGTGGGGACAGAGTCTGTTTCTATTGCTGGTGTGACAGGGGGATCACAGGATTTTACTTTGGTAGAAGCTGAGGTGAGCTTGACTGGAAATGAGTGGAAGAAACACTCTATTGTGACTGGCCCAGAGGCCCCATGTATTTTGGGCATAGACTACCTTCGAAGTGGGTATTTCAAAGACCCAAAGGGACTCAGATGGGCATTTGGAATAGCTGCTGTAGAGACAGAGGGTGTCAAGCAGTTGAACAGCTTGCCTGGACTGTCAGACAGCCCATCTGCAGTAGGTCTCCTGAAGGTGGAAGAGCAACGAGTGCCAATTGCCACCTCAACAGTGCACCGCCGACAGTACCGAACGAATCGAGATGCTGTGATCCCCATCCATAAGATGATCCGAGAGCTGGAGAGCCAAGGGTGGTCAGCAAGACCCACTCACCCTTCAACAGCCCCATCTGGCCTGTGCGAAAATCTGAAGGAGAATGGAGATTGACTGTGGACTATCGTGCATTGAATGAAGTGACCCCACCCCTGAGCGCTGCTGTGCCGGACATGCTGGAACTCCAGTACGAGCTGGAGTCCAAGGCAGCAAGGTGGTACGCCACTATAGACATTGCCAATGCATTTTTCTCCATTCCTCTGGCAGCAGAATGCAGGCCTCAGTTTGCTTTCACCTGGAGAGGCGTGCAGTACACCTGGAACCGATTGCCCCAGGGGTGGAAGCACAGCCCCACCATCTGCCATGGACTGATCCAGGCTGCACTGGAAAAGGGTGAGGCTCCAGAACATCTGCAATATATTGATGACATCATTGTGTGGGGGAAGACAGCAGCAGAGGTGTTCGAGAAAGGGGAGAAAATTATCCAGATTCTCCTAAAAGCTGGCTTCGCCATCAAGAAGAACAAAGTCAAGGGACCTGCTCAAGAGATCCAGTTTCTGGGAGTGAAGTGGCAAGACGGACGGCGTCAGATTCCCACCGATGTCATCAACAAGATCACAGCAATGTCTCCACCCACCAATAAGAAAGAGACACAAGCTTTCCTAGGCGCCATAGGTTTTTGGAGGATGCATATTCCCGAATACAGTCAGATCGTGAGCCCTCTCTACCTGGTCACCCGTAAGAAGAACACTTTCCACTGGGGCCCAGAGCAGCAACAAGCCTTTGCACAGATCAAGCAGGAGATTGCTCATGCAGTAGCCCTTGGCCCAGTCAGGACAGGACCAGAGGTGAAGAATGTGCTCTACTCTGCAGCCGGGAACCATGGCTTGTCCTGGAGCCTTTGGCAGAAGGTGCCTGAGGAGACTCGGGGTCGACCACTGGGATTTTGGAGTCGAAGCTACAGAGGGTCTGAAGCCAACTATACTCCAACAGAGAAAGAAATCCTGGCTGCCTATGAAGGAGTCCAGGCTGCTTCGGAGGTAATAGGCACTGAAGCACAACTCCTCCTGGCACCCCGACTACCCGTGCTGGGGTGGATGTTCAAAGGCAAGGTTCCTTCCACTCACCATGCCACCAGTGCTACATGGAGCAAGTGGATTGCTCTCATCACTCAGCGCGCCCATATAGGTAAACTGAATCGCCCTGGGATTTTGGAGGTCATTACAAATTGGCCCGAAGGTGAAAACTTTGGTCTCTCTGATGAAGGGGAACAAGAAGAGACACGAGCTGAAGAAGCTCCACCATACAACCAACTGCCAGCAGAAGATACACAATACGCTCTCTTTACTGATGGGTCGTGCCGCATTGTGGGAATGAACCGGAAGTGGAAAGCAGCTGTATGGAGCCCCACACGGCAGGTGGCAGAGGCCACTGAAGGAGAAGGTGGATCAAGCCAACTTGCTGAACTCAAAGCTGTTCAACTGGCCCTGGACATTGCTGAGAGAGAGAAGTGGCCAAAGCTCTACCTTTATACTGATTCATGGATGGTAGCCAATGCTCTGTGGGGATGGCTGGAGAGATGGAAAAAGGCTAACTGGCAACGTAGAGGAAAGCCAATTTGGGCTGCTGAAGAGTGGAAAGACATTGCTACCAGGGTAGGGAAGCTGCCTGTGAAGGTCCGCCATGTAGATGCCCATGTACCCAAGAGTAGAGCTAATGAGGAGCACCAAAACAATGATCAGGTAGACCAAGCCGCAAAGATAGGGGTGTCCAAAATAGACCTAGATTGGGAACATAAAGGAGAGTTATTCTTAGCTCGGTGGGCCCATGATGCCTCAGGCCACCAGGGCAGAGATGCCACCTATAAGTGGGCACGAGACCGAGGGGTGGATCTAACCATGGACAGTATCTCTCAGGTTATCCATGACTGTGAGACGTGTGCCGCCATCAAGCAGGCCAAGCGACTGAAGCCCCTCTGGTACGGTGGGCGGTGGTCCAAGTACAAGTATGGGGAGGCCTGGCAGATTGACTACATCACACTGCCCCAGACACGCCAGGGCAAGCGCTACGTGCTGACCATGGTGGAGGCCACCACTGGATGGCTGGAAACCTACCCTGTGCCTCATGCTACAGCCCGGAACACCATCCTGGGCCTGGAAAAGCAAGTTCTGTGGAGACATGGCACCCCTGAGAGGACTGAGTCAGACAATGGGACTCATTTCAAGAACAGCCTTGTCAACACCTGGGCTAGGGAACATGGCATTGAGTGGGTGTACCCTTTTCCCTGGAAGTAAAACTGACCTGCCCATCATCTGGCTGGCAGATTGCAGGAGCCACTTGCGTCTATCAAACCAGCCCGACTTGGCAGCGCTGCCACCTTTCATCTGGGAACCATCCTGCGTATCGTGGATTTTCAGGAGCCAGCCCGCCACTCCCGGCCACAGGTCCTCAAACAAATACTACGGCCCTTTTCCCTGGAAGTAAAACTGACCTGCCCATCATCTGGCTGGCAGATTGCACGAGCCACTTGGTATTATCAAACCACCCCGACTCGGCACTGGTGCCACCTTTCATCTGGGAACCATCCTGCATATCGTGGATTTTCAGGAACCAGCTGGCCACTCCCAGCCATAGGCCCCCAAACACAAACTACAGCCCTTTTCCCTGGAAGTAAAACTGCCCTGCCCGTCATCTGGCTGGCAGATTTCAGGATCCACTTGCCTCTATCAATCCAGCCCGACTCGGCACTGGTGCCACCTTTCATCTGGGAACCATCCTGCGTATCGTGGATTTTCAGGAGCCAGCCGGCCACTCCCAGCCACAGGCCCCCAAACACAAACCACGGCCCTTTTCTCTGGCAAACAAAACTCACCCGCCCCGCTTCTGGCTGGCAGATTGCAGGAGCCACTTCCCTCTATGAAACCAGCCTGACTGGGCACTGGTGCCACCTTTCATCTGGGAAGCACCCTGTGCATCGTGGATTTTCAGGAGCCAGGCGGCCACTCCCAGCCACAGGCCCCCAAACACAAACCACGGCTCTTTTCCCTGGCAAACACAACTCACCCGCCCCGCTTCTGGCTGGCAGATTGCAGGAGACACTTCCCTCTATCAAACCAGCCCCACTCGGTATTGGTGCCACCTTTCATCTGGGAACCATCCTGCGCATCGTGGATTTTCAGGAGCCAGGCGGCCACTCCCAGCCACAGGCCCCCAAACATACACTACGACCCCTTTCCCTGGAATTAAAACTGACCTGCCCATCTTCTGGCTGGCAGATTGCAGGAGCCACTTCCCCATATCAATCCAGCCCTACTCGGCACTGGTGCCACCTTTCATCTGGGAACCATCCTGCGTATCGTGGATTTTCAGGAGCCAGCCGGCCACTCCCAGCCACAGGCCCCCGAACACAAACCACGGCCCTTTTCCCTGGAAGTAAAACTGACCTGCCCGTCATCTGGCTGGCAGATTGCAGGAGCCACTTGCCTCTATCAATCCAGCCCGACTTGGCACTGGTGCCACCTTTCATCTGGGAACCATCCTGCGTATCGTGGATTTTCAGGGGCCAGCCGGCCACTGCCAGCCACAGGCCCCCAAACACAAACCACGGCCCTTTTCCCTGGAAGTAAAACTGACCTGCCCATCATCTGGCCGGCAGATTGCAGGAGCCACTTGCCTCTATCAAACCAGCCCGACTTGGCACAGGTGCTACCTTGGGTCTGGGAGCCATCCAGCGTATTGTGGATTTTCAGGGGCCAGCCGGCCACTCCCAGCCACAAGTCCCCAAAAATAATCTACGGCCCTTTTCCCTGGAAGTAAAACTGACCTGCCCATCATCTGGCTGGCACATTGCAGCAGCCACTTGGTAATATCAAACCTGTCCAACTTGGCACTGGTGCCACCTTTCATCTGGGAACCATCCTGCGTATCCTGGATTTTCAGGAGCCAGCCGGCCACTCCCAGCCACAGGCACCCGAACACAAACCACGGCCCCTTTCCCTGGCAAAGAAAACTCACCCGCCCCGTTTCTGGCTGGCAGATTGCAGGAGCCACTTCCCCATATCAAACCAGCCCGACTCGGTACTGGTGCCACCTTTCATCTGGGAACCATCCTGCGTATCGTGGATTTTCAGGAGCCAGCCGGCCACTCCCAGCCACAGGCCCCCAAACACAAACCACGGCCTGTTGTAATCTTCGCTGCAGTGTTGTTCTCGCCTCTCTGCTGGGGCTCTTCTCCATTCTCTGCAGCACAGTCCTTCCTGGCTTCTCAGGGGCTCCTCCTGGGCTCTCGACCCACCCCTATTTATTTCAGTTACCTTCACGAGCTACAGCTGCTGCCCAACTAAGGACCCTGCAGCTGCAGCTCGTTTGGAGCAACTGGGACCCACACAGGTCTTACAATACAACATATATTCAGGCCCCCACATTTCCCCCCTTTTCTTTTAACAATTATACAATTACAATACACATACAGTCCCAGCTCTCAGGCTGCCACAGCTCTCGGCTGTCTTTAGATACAACCATAGAATATATACATATCCCTATACAGTCCCAGCTCTCAGGCTGCCACAGCTCTCGGCTGTCCGGGGGATTCCATACCTTCTCTAGTCCCAGCTCTCAGGCTGCCACAGCTCTCGGCTGTCCGGGGGATTCCATACCTTCTCTAGTCCCAGCTCTCAGGCTGCCACAGCTCTCGGCTGTCCTATTGTCGTGGTTTGACCAGGAAGGAGTGGGAATTCTGGGAAGCTGTGGTCAAACCAATGAAGGTTTTGGGTTTGAGACTGGCGTCCGGTGTGGCCAGTGGGGTTTGGACACACCTCCGAGAATACACAGGGGTTAAAAGCAAGGCACTGCCCTTGGAACTCTCTCTTTGGGACATCGTCGGGCGAAGAGGTCAGATCTCTTCCCCCCGCCCAGCCCGCTGCTGCTGGGCGGGGGAGGGGCCGGCCATGCGGTAGGCCCGGGGCCTTGACAGAGATGGGGTTGAGGGGGCTTCGGGGGGGCTTCGAGGATGGAAGGGTGGAAGGTCCCAGAGAGTCAGCCCTCGGGCAGCCAGCCCCCCCCCCCAGGAGAGCAGCCAGCCAGAAGGAGAAGGGGGAGGAAGACTGCCCGGCCGGAGCGGCAGCGTGTGGGCAGCGTGCGTGGGAGTCGCTCCGGGACCGACAGCAGAGACTGAAAACTTTTAACCCTTTCTTGCATGATTGGGGCCTTGCAAAAATGCTAATCCTCCTCGAAGCTGAATAAGAAGGGAGATGAGAGATGAGATGAGACAAGGACTTTGGCCCGAAGAATGTGGAGATGATTGGATGGGGGGAGATGATTTGGAGTGGCCTTTTGGCTGGACTTTTTCTTGTAGCCATGGACTCAGTTGTTCCTGTGACACAGACTGCATTTAGGGGGAGGCAGTGCCTCAAAACCAGGAGGGTTCATTCGTGAGGACCCCCCGGCCCCAGGGGGTTGGAAAAATATGGGGGGGACAGATGTCCCAAAAGCAGAGACTGTGCCTTTTTGGAGTGAGACAAGGCATCCTTGAAAGACAACCCTAAAAGCAGCTCTGGCCATGTCTCAGTGGTGAGAGCACTGGGCATGGGAGGAACATGTCACAAGCGGCAAAAGGACTTTTTTTTTCCGGGCGGTGCCGAAGTGACAAGGAAGCATCCGAGGTTTCAGTGTGTTTCCAGGAGAAGCCTATGGAACAAGAAGGACTCCTTTCCTCTTCATGAACTGCAGTTTGAGTATACTAAAGTGTCGTGCCGGGCTGGGCAGTTGGTGTTTTGAGAGAATGTATTGGATTGGGAAAGTCAGGTAGTGGGGAGGAGGAAAAGTGGTTTTTGTAAGGTTTTCAATTTTTTTTTTTCTTTTCCTTATAGTCTTTCCCTATTTTCCTGTAGTTTAGGTAATAAAGTGTTCTTTATGTTTTAAGTTGGAGCCTGTTTAGCTTATTCCTGGTCACATCTCACAGCAGACACCAGGGTGAGGAATTTTCATGGGGGGCACTGGCTCTGTGCCAGGCTCAAACCATGACACCTACCTTCTATAGTCCCAGCTCTCTGGCTGATATTCCAAAGTCCCAGCTCTCAGGCTGCCACAGCTCTCGGCTGTCCGGGGAATTCCATACCTTCTTTCAATGTTTGGTTGAGTTTTCTTCATCACACGGGCACCAGTTGTTGTAATCTTCGCTGCAGCGTTGTTCTCGCCTCTCTGCTGGGGCTCTTCTCCATTCTCTGCAGTACAGTCCTTCCTTTCTTCTCAGGGGCTCCTCTTGGGCTCTTGACCCACCCCTATTTAGCTTAGTTACCATCACGAGCTACAGCTGTTCCCCAACTAAGGACCCTGCAGCTGCAGCTCGTTTGGAGTAACTTAGACACACACTGATCTCACGATACAACATGTATTCAGGCCTCCACAACGGCCCTTTTCCCTGGAAGTAAAACTGACCTGCCCGTCATCTGGCTGGCAGATTGCAGGAGCCACTTGCCTCTATCAATCCAGCCCGACTCGGCACTGGTGCCACATTTCATCTGGGAACCATCCTGCGTATCGTGGATTTTCAGGAGCCAGCCGGCCACTCCCAGCCACAGGCCCCAAACAAATACTACGGCCCTTTTCCCTGGAAGTAAAACTGACCTGCCCGTCATCTGGCTGTCATGATTGCACGAGCCACTTGGTATTATCAAACCACCCCGACTCGGCACTGGTGCCACCTTTCATCTGGGAACCATCCTGCGTATCGTGGATTTTCAGGAGCCAGCTGGCCACTCCCAGCCATAGGCCCCCAAACAAATACTACAGCCCTTTTCCCTGGAAGTAAAACTGACCTGCCCATCATCTGGCTGGCAGATTGCAGAGCCACTTGGTCTATCAAACCACCCGACTCGGCACTGGTGCCACCTTTCATCTGGAACCATCCTGCATATCGTGGATTTTCAGGAACCAGCTGGCCACTCCCAGCCACAGGCCCACAACACAAACACAGGCCCTTTTGCCTGGAATAAAACTTACCCCCGTCATCTGGCTGGCAGATTGCAGGAGCCACTTGCCTCTATCATACCAGCCGACTCGCACTGGTACCACCTTTCATCGGGAACCATCCTGCGTATCGTGGATTTTCAGGAGCCAGCCGGCCACTCCCAGCCACAGGCCCCAACACAAATCCACGGCCCTTTTCCTGGCAATAAAACTGACCACCGCCTTCTGGCTGGAAGATTGCAGGAGCCACTTGCCTCTTATCATACCACCCAGACTCGGACACTGGTCCACCTTTCATCGGGAACCATCCTGCGTATCGTGGATTTTCAGGAGCCAGCTGGCCACTCCCAGACACAGGTCCCCAAACCAAACCTACGCCCTTTTCCCTGGAAGTAAAACTGACCTGCACATCATCTGGCGGCAGATTGCAGGAGCCACTTGCCTCTATCAAACCAGCCCGACTTGGCACTGGTGCCACCTTTCATCTGGGAACCATCCTGCGTATCGTGGATTTTCAGGAGCCAGCCGGGCCCCTCCCAGCCACGGTCCCCAAACAAATACTACGGCCCTTTTCCCTGGAAGTAAAACTGACCTGCCCATCATCTGGCTGGCAGATTGCACGAGCCACTTGGTATTATCAAACCACCCCGACTCGGCACTGGTGCCACATTTCATCTGGGAACCATCCTGCGTATCGTGGATTTTCAGGAGCCAGCTGGCCACTCCCAGCCAAGCCCCCAAACCAAACTACAGCCCTTTCCCTGGAAGTAAAACTGACCTTGCCCATCATCTGGCTGGCAGATTGCAGGAGCCACTTGCTCTATCAATCCAGCCCGACTCAGCACTGGTGCCACCTTTCATCTGGGAACCATCCTGCGTATCGTGGATTTTCAGGAGCCAGCCGGCCACTCCCAGCCACAGGCCCCAAACAAACACACGGCCCTTTTGCCTGGAATAAAACTGACCTGCCCACTTCTGGCTGGCAGATTGCAGGAACCACTTGCTCTACTCAACCAGCCAACTGGCACATGGTCCACCTTTCATCTGGGAACCATCCTGCGTATCGTGGATTTTCAGGAGCCAGCCGGCCACTCCCAGCCACACGACCCCAACACAAACACGGCCCTTTTCCTGGCAAACAAAATTTACCACCGCCTCTCTGGCTGGAGATTGCAGGAGCCACTTGCCTCTATCAATCCAGCCAGACTCTACACTGGTACCACCTTTCATCGGGGAACCATCCTGCGTATCGTGGATTTTCAGGAGCCAGCCGGCCACTCCCAGACACAGGTCCCCAAACAAATACTACGGCCCTTTTCCCTGGAAGTAAAACAGACCTGCCCATCATCTGGCTGGCATATTGCAGGAGCCACTTGCCTCTATCAAACCAGCCCGACTTGGCACTGGTGCCACCTTTCATCTGGGAACCATCCTGCGTATCGTGGATTTCAAGGAGCCAGCCGGCCACTCCCGGCCACAGGTCCTCAAACAAATACGACGGCCCTTTTCCCTGGAAGTAAAACTGACTGCCCATCATCTGGCTGGCAGATTGCACAAGCCACATGGTATTATCAAACCACCCGACTCGGCACTGGTGCCACCTTTCATCTGGGACCATCCTGCATATCTTGGATTTTCAGGAACCAGCTGGCCACTCCCAGCCATAGGCCCCAAACACAACTACAGCCTTTTCCCTGGAAGTAAAACTGCCCTGCCCGTCATCTGGCTGGCAGATTGCAGGAGCCACTTGCCTCTATCAAACCAGCCCGACTTGGCACAGGTGCCACCTTGGGTCTGGGAGCCATCCAGCGTATTGTGGATTTTCAGGGGCCAGCCGGCCACTCCCAGACACAAGTCCCCAAAAATAATCTACGGCCCTTTTCCCTGGAAGTAAAACTGACCTGCCCATCATCTGGCTGGCACATTGCAGCAGCCACTTGTTAATATCAAACCTGTCCAACTTGGCACTGGTGCCACCTTTCATCTGGGAACCATCCTGCGTATCGTGGATTTTCAGGAGCCAGCGGCCACTGCCAGCCACAGGCCCCCGAACACAAACCACGGCCCTTTTCCCTGGCAAACAAAACTCACCCGCCCCGCTTCTGGCTGGCAGATTGCAGGAGACACTTCCCTCTATCAAACCAACCCGACTCGGTACTGGTGCCAACTTTCATCTGGGAGCCATCCTGCGTATCGTGGATTTTCAGGAGCCAGCCGGCCACTCCCAGCCACAGGCCCCCAAACAAAAACCACGGCCCTTTTCCCTGGAAGTAAATCTGACCTGCCCATCATCTGGCCGGCAGATTGCAGGAGCCACTTGCCTCTATCAATCCAGCCCGACTCAGCACTGGTGCCACCTTTCATCTGAGAACCATCCTGCGTATCGTGGATTTTCAGGAGCCAGCCGGCCACTCCCAGCCACAGGCCCCCGAACACAAACCACGGCCCTTTTCCCTGGCAAAAAAAACTCACCCGCCCCGCTTCTGGCTGGCAGATTGCAGGAGCCACTTCCACATATCAAACCAGCCAGACTCGGCACTGGTGCCACCTTTCATCTGGGAACCATCCTGCGTATCGTGGATTTTCAGGAGCCAGCCGGCCACTCCCAGCCACAGGACCCGAAACACAAACTACGGCCCTTTCCCTGGAATTAAAACTGACCTGCCCATCTTCTGGCTGGCAGATTGCAGCAACCACTTGGCTCTCTCAAACCAGCCCAACGTGGCACTGGTGCCACCTTTCATCTGGGAACCATCCTGCGTATCGTGGATTTTCAGGAGCCAGCCGGCCACTCCCAGCCACAGGCCCCCAAACACAAACTACCGCCCTTTCCCTGGCAAACAAAACTTACCCACCCCGCTTCGGCAGGCAGATTGCAGCAGCCACTTCCTCTATCAAACCAGCCGACTTGCACAGGTGCCACCTTGGGTCTGGGAACCATCCTGCGTATCGTGGATTTTCAGGAGCCAGCCGGCCACTCCAGCCACAGGCCCCCAAACATACACTACGACCTTTTTCCCTGGAATTAAAACTGAGCTGCCCATCTTCTGGCTGGCAGATTGCAGGAGCCACTTCCCCATATCAATCCGGCCCGACTCGACAGTGGTGCCACCTTTCATCTGAGAACCATCCTGCGTATCGTGGATTTTCAGGAGCCAGCCGGCCACTCCCAGCCACAGGCCCCCGAACACAAACCACGCCCTTTTCCCTGGAAGTAAAACTGACCTGCCCGTCATCTGGCTGGCAGATTGCAGGGCACACTTCCCTCTATCAAACCAACCCGACTCGGTACTGGTGCCAACTTTCATCTGGGAGCCATCCAGCGTATCGTGGATTTTCAGGAGCCAGCCGGCCACTCCCAGCCACAGGCCCCCAAACACAAACCACGGCCTGTTGTAATCTTCGCTGCAGTGTTGTTCTCGCCTCTCTGCTGGGGCTCTTCTCCATTCTCTGCAGCACAGTCCTTCCTGGCTTCTCAGGGGCTCCTCCTGGGCTCTCGACCCACCCCTATTTATTTCAGTTACCTTCACGAGCTACAGCTGCTGCCCAACTAAGGACCCTGCAGCTGCAGCTCGTTTGGAGCAACTGGGACCCACACAGGTCTTACAATACAACATATATTCAGGCCCCCACATTTCCCCCCTTTTCTTTTAACAATTATACAATTACAATACACATACAGTCCCAGCTCTCAGGCTGCCACAGCTCTCGGCTGTCTTTAGATACAACCATAGAATATATACATATCCCTATACAGTCCCAGCTCTCAGGCTGCCACAGCTCTCGGCTGTCCGGGGGATTCCATACCTTCTCTAGTCCCAGCTCTCAGGCTGCCACAGCTCTCGGCTGTCCGGGGGATTCCATACCTTCTCTAGTCCCAGCTCTCAGGCTGCCACAGCTCTCGGCTGTCCTATTGTCGTGGTTTGACCAGGAAGGAGTGGGAATTCTGGGAAGCTGTGGTCAAACCAATGAAGGTTTTGGGTTTGAGACTGGCGTCCAGTGTGGCCAGTGGGGTTTGGACACACCTCCGAGAATACACAGGGGTTAAAAGCAAGGCACTGCCCTTGGAACTCTCTCTTTGGGACATCGTCGGGCGAAGAGGTCAGATCTCTTCCCCCCGCCCAGCCCGCTGCTGCTGGGCGGGGGAGGGGCCGGCCATGCGGTAGGCCTGGGGCCTTGACAGAGATGGGGTTGAGGGGCTTCGGGGGGCTTCGAGGATGGAAGGGTGGAAGGTCCCAGAGAGTCAGCCCTCGGGCAGCCAGCCCCCCCCCCCCAGGAGAGCAGCCAGCCAGAAGGAGAAGGGGGAGAAAGACTGCCCGGCCGGAGCGGCAGCGTGTGGGCAGCGTGCGTGGGAGTCGCTCCGGGACCGACAGCAGAGACTGAAAACTTTTAACCCTTTCTTGCATGATTGGGGCCTTGCAAAAATGCTAATCCTCCTCGAAGCTGAATAAGAAGGGAGATGAGAGATGAGATGAGACAAGGACTTTGGCCCGAAGAATGTGGAGATGATTGGATGGGGGGAGATGATTTGGAGTGGCCTTTTGGCTGGACTTTTTCTTGTAGCCATGGACTCAGTTGTTCCTGTGACACAGACTGCATTTAGGGGGAGGCAGTGCCTCAAAACCAGGAGGGTTCATTCGTGAGGACCCCCCGGCCCCAGGGGGTTGGAAAAATATGGGGGGGACAGATGTCCCAAAAGCAGAGACTGTGCCTTTTTGGAGTGAGACAAGGCATCCTTGAAAGACAACCCTAAAAGCAGCTCTGGCCATGTCTCAGTGGTGAGAGCACTGGGCATGGGAGGAACATGTCACAAGCGGCAAAAGGACTTTTTTTTTCCGGGCGGTGCCGAAGTGACAAGGAAGCATCCGAGGTTTCAGTGTGTTTCCAGGAGAAGCCTATGGAACAAGAAGGACTCCTTTCCTCTTCATGAACTGCAGTTTGAGTATACTAAAGTGTCGTGCCGGGCTGGGCAGTTGGTGTTTTTGAGAGAATGTATTGGATTGGGAAAGTCAGGTAGTGGGGAGGAGGAAAAGTGGTTTTTGTAAGGTTTTCAATTTTTTTTTTTCTTTTCCTTATAGTCTTTCCCTATTTTCCTGTAGTTTAGGTAATAAAGTGTTCTTTATGTTTTAAGTTGGAGCCTGTTTTGCTTATTCCTGGTCACATCTCACAGCAGACACCAGGGTGAGGAATTTTCATGGGGGCACTGGCTCTGTGCCAGGCTCAAACCATGACACCTACCTTCTATAGTCCCAGCTCTCTGGCTGATATTCCAAAGTCCCAGCTCTCAGGCTGCCACAGCTCTCGGCTGTCCGGGGAATTCCATACCTTCTTTCAATGTTTGGTTGTGTTTTCTTCATCACACGGGGCACCAGTTGTTGTAATCTTCGCTGCAGCGTTGTTCTCGCCTCTCTGCTGGGGCTCTTCTCCATTCTCTGCAGTACAGTCCTTCCTTTCTTCTCAGGGGCTCCTCTTGGGCTCTTGACCCACCCCTATTTAGCTCAGTTACCCTCACGAGCTACAGCTGTTGCCCAACTAAGGACCCTGCAGCTGCAGCTCGTTTGGAGTAACTTAGACACACACTGATCTCACGATACAACATGTATTCAGGCCCCCACAACGGCCCTTTTCCCTGGAAGTAAAACTGACCTGCCCGTCATCTGGCTGGCAGATTGCAGGAGCCACTTGCCTCTATCAATCCAGCCCGACTCGGCACTGGTGCCACCTTTCATCTGGGAACCATCCTGCGTATCGTGGATTTTCAGGAGCCAGCCGGCCACTCCCAGCCACAGGCCCCCAAACAAATACTACGGCCCTTTTCCCTGGAAGTAAAACTGACCTGCCCGTCATCTGGCTGGCAGATTGCACGAGCCACTTGGTATTATCAAACCACCCCGACTCGGCACTGGTGCCACCTTTCATCTGGGAACCATCCTGCGTATCGTGGATTTTCAGGAACCAGCTGGCCACTCCCAGCCATAGGCCCCCAAACACAAACTACAGCCCTTTTCCCTGGAAGTAAAACTGACCTGCCCGTCATCTGGCTGGCAGATTGCAGGAGCCACTTGCCTCTATCAATCCAGCCCGACTCGGCACTGGTGCCACCTTTCATCTCGGAACCATCCTGCATATCGTGGATTTTCAGGAGCCAGCCGGCCACTCCCAGCCACAGGACCCCGAACACAAACCACGGCCCTTTTGCCTGGCAAACAAAACTTACCCACCGCGCTTCTGGCTGGAAGATTGCAGGAGCCACTTGCCTCTATCATACCAGCCAGACTCGACACTGGTACCACCTTTCATCGGGAACCATCCTGCGTATCGTGGATTTTCAGGAGCCAGCCGGCCACTGCCAGCCACAGGCCCCCAAACAAATCCTACGGCCCTTTTCCCTGGAAGTAAAACTGACCTGCCCATCATCTGGCTGGCAGATTGCACAAGCCACTTGGTATTATCAAACCACCCCGACTCGGCACTGGTGCGACCTTTCATCTGGGAACCATCCTGCGTATCGTGGATTTTCAGGAACCAGCTGGCCACTCCCAGCCATAGGCCCCCAAACGCAAACTACAGCCCTTTTCCCTGGAAGTAAAACTGACCTGCCCGTCATCTGGCTGGCAGATTGCAGGAGCCACTTGCCTCTATCAATCCAGCCCGACTCAGCACTGGTGCCACCTTTCATCTGGGAACCATCCTGCGTATCGTGGATTTTCAGGAGCCAGCCGGCCACTCCCAGCCACCGGTCCCCAAACAAATACTACGGCCCTTTTCCCTGGAAGTAAAACTGACCTGCCCGTCATCTGGCTGGCAGATTGCACGAGCCACTTGGTATTTCAAACCAGCCCGACTCGGCACTGGTGCCACATTTCATCTGGGAACCATCCTGCGTATTGTGGATTTTCAGGAGCCAGCCGGCCACTCCCAGCCACAGGCCCCCAAACACAAACCACGGCCCCTTTCCCTGGAAGTAAAATTGACTTGCCCATCTTCTGGCTGGCAGATTGCAGGAACCACTTGGCTCTCTCAAACCAGCCCAACTTGGCACTGGTGCCACCTTTCATCTGGGAACCATCCTGCGTATCGTGGATTTTCAGGAGCCAGCCGGCCACTCCCAGCCACAGGACCCCGAACACAAACCACGGCCCTTTTGCCTGGCAAACAAAACTTACCCACCGCGCTTCTGGCTGGAAGATTGCAGGAGCCACTTGCCTCTATCATACCAGCCAGACTCGACACTGGTACCACCTTTCATCGGGGAACCATCCTGCGTATCGTGGATTTTCAGGAGCCAGCCGGCCACTCCCAGCCACAGGTCCCCAAACAAATACTACGGCCCTTTTCCCTGGAAGTAAAACTGACCTGCCCATCATCTGGCCGGCAGATTGCAGGAGCCACTTGCCTCTATCAAACCAGCCCGACTTGGCAGCGCTGCCACCTTTCATCTGGGAACCATCCTGCGTATCGTGGATTTTCAGGAGCCAGCCGGCCACTCCCGGCCACAGGTCCTCAAACAAATACTACGGCCCTTTTCCCTGGAAGTACAACTGACCTGCCCATCATCTGGCTGGCAGATTGCACAAGCCACTTGGTATTATCAAACCACCCCGACTCGGCACTGGTGCCACCTTTCATCTGGGAACCATCCTGCGTATCGTGGATTTTCAGGAGCCAGCCGGCCACTCCCAGCCACAGGCCCCCGAACACAAACCACGGCCCTTTTCCCTGGAAGTAAAACTGACCTGCCCGTCATCTGGCTGGCAGATTGCAGGAGCCACTTGCCTCTATCAATCCAGCCCGACTCGGCAATGCTGCCACCTTTCATCTGGGAACCATCCTGCGTATCGTGGATTTTCAGGAGCCAGCCGGCCACTCCCAGCCACAGGCCCCCGAACACAAACCACGGCCCTTTTCCCTGGCAAACAAAACTAACCACCCCGCTTCTGGCTGGAAGATTGCAGGAGCCACTTGCCTCTATCAAACCAGCCCGACTCGGCACTGGTGCCACCTTTCATCTGGGAACCATCCTGCGTATCGTGGATTTTCAGGAGCCAGCTGGCCACTCCCAGCCACAGGCCCCAAACACAAACTACGGCCCTTTCCCTGGAATTAAAACTGACCTGCCCATCTTCTGGCTGGCAGATTGCAGGAACCACTTGGCTCTCTCAAACCAGCCCAACTTGGCACTGGTGCCACCTTTAATCTGGGAACCATCCTGCGTATCGTGGATTTTCAGGAGCCAGCCGGCCACTCCCAGCCACAGGCCCCCGAACACAAACCACGGCCCTTTTCCCTGGCAAACAAATTTATCCGCCCCGCTTCTGGCTGGCAGATTGCAGGAGCCACTTCCCCATATCAAACCAGCCTGACTGGGCACTGGTGCCACCTTTCATCTGGGAAGCACCCTGTGCATCGTGGATTTTCAGGAGCCAGGCGGCCACTCCCAGCCACAGGCCCCCAAACACAAACCACGGCCCTTTTCCCTGGGAAACAAAACTCACCCGCCCCGCTTCTGGCTGGCAGATTGCAGGAGCCACTTCCCTCTATCAAACCAGGCCCACTCGGTATTGGTGCCACCTTTCATCTGGGAACCCTCCTGCGCATCGTGGATTTTCAGGAGCCAGGCGGCCACTCCCAGCCACAGGCCCCCAAACATACACTACGACCCCTTTCCCTGGAATTAAAACTGACCTGCCCATCTTCTGGCTGGCAGATTGCAGGAGCCACTTCCCCATATCAATCCAGCCCGACTCGACAGTGGTGCCACCTTTCATCTGGGAAACATCCTGCGTATCGTGGATTTTCAGGAGCCAGCCGGCCACTCCCAGCCACAGGCCCCCAAACACAAACCACGGCCCTTTTCCCTGGAACTAAAACTGACCTGCCCGTCATCTGGCTGGCAGATTGCAGGAGCCACTTGCCTCTATCAATCCAGCCCGACTTGGCAATGGTGCCACCTTTCATCTGGGAACCATCCTGCGTATCGTGGATTTTCAGGGGCCAGCCGGCCACTGCCAGCCACAGGCCCCCAAACACAAACCACGGCCCTTTTCCCTGGAATTCAAACTGACCTGCCCATCATCTGGCCGGCAGATTGCAGGAGCCACTTGCCTCTATCAATCCAGCCCGACTCAGCACTGGTGCCACCTTTCATCTGGGAACCATCCTGCGTATCGTGGATTTTCAGGAGCCAGCCGGCCACTCCCAGCCACAGGCCCCCGAACACAAACCACGGCCCTTTTCCCTGGCAAACAAAACTCACCCGCCCCGCTTCTGGCTGGCAGATTGCAGGAACCACTTGCCTCTATCAAACCAGCCCGACTCGACACTGGTGCCACTTTTCATCTGGGAACCATTCTGCGTATCGTGGATTTTCAGGAGCCAGCCGGCCACTCCCAGCCACAGGCCCCGAAACACAAACTACGGCCCTTTTTCCTGGAAGTAAAACTGACCTGCCTGTCATCTGGCTGGCAGATTGCAGTAGCCACTTGCCTCTATCAAACCAGCCCAACTTGGCACTGGTGCCACCTTTCATCTGGGAACCATCCTGCGTATCGTGGATTTTCAGGAGCCAGCCGGCCACTCCCAGCCACAGGCCCCCAAACACAAACTACCGCCCTTTTCCCTGGCAAACAAAACTTACCCACCCCGCTTCTGGCAGGCAGATTGCAGGAGCCACTTGCCTCTATCAAACCAGCCCGACTTGGCACAGGTGCTACCTTGGGTCTGGGAGCCATCCAGCGTATTGTGGATTTTCAGGGGCCAGCCGGCCACTCCCAGCCACAAGTCCCCAAAAATAATCTACGGCCCTTTTCCCTGGAAGTAAAACTGACCTGCCCATCATCTGGCTGGCACATTGCAGCAGCCACTTGTTAATATCAAACCTGTCCAACTTGGCACTGGTGCCACCTTTCATCTGGGAACCATCCTGCGTATCCTGGATTTTCAGGAGCCAGCCGGCCACTCCCAGACACAGCCCACCGAATTCAAACCACGGCCCTTTTCCCTGGCAAAGAAAACTCACTCGCCCCGCTTCTGGCTGGCAGATTGCAGGAGCCACTTCCCTCTATCAAACCAGCCCTACTTGGCACTGGTGCCACCTTTCATCTGGGAACCATCCTGCGTATCGTGGATTTTCAGGAGCCAGCCGGCCACTCCCAGCCACAGGCCCCCAAACAAATACTACGGCCCTTTTCCCTGGAAGTAAAACTGACCTGCCCGTCATCTGGCTGGCAGATTGCAGGAGCCACTTGCCTCTATCAATCCAGCCCGACTCGGCACTGGTGCCACCTCTCATCTGGGAACCATCCTGCGTATCGTGGATTTTCAGGAGCCAGCCGGCCACTCCCAGCCACAGGCCCCCAAAAAAAACCACGGCCCTTTTCCCTGGCAAACAAAACTCACCTGCCCCGCTTCTGGCTGGCAGATTGCAGGAGCCACTTCCCCATATCAAACCAGCCCGACTCGGCACTGGTGCCACCTTTCATCTGGGAACCATCCTGCGTATCGTGGATTTTCAGGAGCCAGCCGGCCACTCCCAGCCACAGGCCCCCGAACACAAACCACAGCCCTTTTCCCTGGCAAACCAAACTCACCCACCCCGCTTCTGACTGGAAGATTGCAGGAGCCACTTGCCTCTATCAAACCAGCCCGACTCGGCACTGGTGCCACCTCTCATCTGGGAACCATCCTGCGTATCGTGGATTTTCAGGAGCCAGCCGGCCACTCCCAGCCACAGGTCACCAAACAAATACTACTGCCCTTTTCCCTGGAAGTAAAACTGACCTGCCTATCTTCTGGCTGGCAGATTGCAGGAGCCACTTGCCTCTATCAAACCAGCCCGACTTGCACTTCTGCTGCCTTTCATCTGGGAGCCATCCTGCGTGTCATGTATTTTCAGGAGCCAGCCGGCCACTCCCAGCACCAGGCCCGGAAACACAAAACAGGGCCCTTTTCCCTGGAAACTGAACTAGACAAATGTGGGACAGTTTACCAGCTAATATTGTTTGAATCATGTGGTCATAATAATAGATTTCTACAACGAATTTTTAAAATCTTTTTCGAGTTCAGAATGTCCAAGTGTGAGGTCTTTTTCTTCTGTTATCAATATTGCAACGAAATTGATAAATAAAGACCAAATCTTTATTTTTCTTTTTAACCCACGTTGATAATTCCCATTCATTAATCCATTTTTTGGAACAATATTTGCCATTCTGATGTATGTTTTCACTTCTTTACAATCGACATTCTGTG